>NC_136274.1:73547838-73812838 GCF_964187855.1 Myxine glutinosa | reverse complement strand
AGAGGGGGAGGGGGGAGGAGGGGGAGGGGGGAGAGAGAGGGGGAGGGGGGAGAGAGAGGAGGGAGGAGGGGAGGGGGAGAGAGAGGAGGGGGAGAGGGGAGAGGGAGGGGGGAGGGGGGAGAGGGAGGGGGGAGAGGGGGGAGAGGAGGGGGGGAGAGGGAGGAGGGGAGGGGGAGAGGGAGGAGGGGAGGGGGGAGAGGGAGGGGGGAGAGGGAGGAGGGGAGGGGGGAGAGGGAGGGGGGAGGGGGAGAGGGAGGAGGGAGGGGGGGAGAGAGGGAGGGGGAGAGAGAGGGAGGGGGGAGAGAGGGGAGGGAGGGAGGGGGGAGAGAGAGGGAGGGAGGGAGGGGGGAGAGAGAGGGAGGGAGGGAGGGGGGGGCGGGAGGGAGGGGGGAGAGGGAGGGAGGGAGGGGGAGAGGGGAGGGAGGGAGGGGGGAGAGGGAGGGAGGGAGGGGGGGAGAGAGAGGGAGGGAGGGAGGGGGGAGAGAGAGGGAGGGAGGGAGGGGGGAGAGAGGAGGGAGGAGGGGGGGAGGAGAGAGGGAGGGAGGGAGGGGGGAGAGAGAGGGAGGGAGGGGGGGAGAGAGAGGGAGGGGGGGAGGAGAGGGAGGGGGGAGGAGAGAGAGAGGGGAGGGAGGGGAGAGGGGGAGAGGGAGGAGGGGGGAGAGGGAGAGGAGGGAGGGAGGGGGAGAGAGAGGGAGGGAGGGGGAGAGAGAGAGGGAGGGGAGGGGGAGAGAGAGGGAGGGAGGGGGAGAGAGAGGGAGGGAGAGAGGGAGGAGGGGAGAGGGGGAGGAGGAGAGGAGGGGGAGAGAGAGGGAGGAGGGGAGGGGGGAGAGAGAGGGAGGAGGGGAGGGGGGGAGCGAGAGGGAGGAGGGGAGGGGGAGAGAGAGGGAGGAGGGGAGGGGGGGAGAGAGAGGGAGGAGGGAGGGGGGAGAGAGGGAGAGGAGGAGGGGGAGGGGGAGAGAGGGAGGAGGGGAGGGGGGAGAGAGAGGGGGAGAGCAGGGAGGAGGGGAGGGGGGGAGAGAGGGAGGAGGGGAGGGGAGAGAGAGGGAGGAGGGGAGAGGGGGAGGGGGAGGGGAGAGAGAGGGAGGAGGGGAGAGGGGGGAGGGGAGGGGGAGAGAGAGGGAGGGGGGAGAGAGGGGGAGGGAGAGAGGGAGGAGGGAGGAGGGGAGGGGAGAGGAGAGGAGGGGGAGGGAGAGGGAGGAGGGGAGGGGAGAGAGAGGGAGGAGGGGAGAGAGAGGGAGGAGGGGAGAGAGAGAGAGGAGGGGAGGGAGAGGGAGGAGGGGAGAGGGAGGCGGGGAGGGAGAGAGAGGGAGGAGGGGAGGGAGAGAGAGAGGGAGGAGGGGAGGGAGAGAGAGAGGGAGGAGGGGAGGGAGAGAGAGGGAGGAGGGGAGGGAGAGAGAGGAGGAGGGGAGGGAGAGAGAGGGAGGAGGGGGAGGAGAGAGGGGAGGAGGGGAGGGAGAGAGAGGGAGGAGGGGAGGGAGAGAGAGGGAGGAGGGGAGAGAGAGGGAGGAGGGGAGAGAGAGGGAGGAGGGGAGGGGGAGAGAGAGGGAGGAGGGGAGAGAGAGGGAGGAGGGGAGAGAGAGGGAGGAGGGGAGGGGAGAGAGAGGGAGGAGGGGAGGGAGAGAGAGGGAGGAGGAGAGAGAGAGAGGGAGGAGGGGAGAGAGAGAGGGAGGAGGGGAGGGAGAGAGAGGGAGGAGGGGAGGGAGAGAGAGGCAGGAGGGGAGAGAGAGGGAGGAGGGGAGAGAGAGAGAGGAGGGGAGGGAGAGGGAGGAGGGGAGAGGGAGGCGGGGAGGGAGAGAGAGGGAGGAGGGGAGGGAGAGAGAGGGAGGAGGGGAGGGAGAGTTGAGGGAGGAGGGGAGGGAGAGAGAGGGAGGAGGGAAGGGGAGGAGAGAGAGGGAGGGAGGAAGGGAGGGAGAGAGAGAGAGGAAGGAAGGGAGGGAGAGAGAGAGAGAGGAAGGGAGAGAGAGAGAGAGGGAGGAAGGGAGGGAGAGAGAGAGAGGGAGGAAGGGAGGGAGAGAGAGGGAGGAGGGAGGGAGAGAGAGGGAGGAGGGGAGGGAGAGAGAGGGAGGAGGGGACGGGAGAGAGAGGGAGAGAGAGGGAGGAGGGGAGGGAGAGAGAGGGAGGAGGGGAGGGATGGAGGAGGGGAAGGAGAGAGAGGGAGAGAGAGGGTAGGGAGAGGGCAGGAGGAGGAGGGGAGAGAGAGGATGGAGGGGGAGGAGAGAGAGGGTGGAGGAGGAGGAGAGAGAGAGAGAGAGAGAGAGAGAGAGAGAGAGAGAGAGAGAGAGAGGAGGGGATAGGAGGAGGAAGGAGGGGGTGGGAGGTATCAAGGTTGGTCGTGGGAGGTAGAAATGGAGGTCTGTTGTCTTTTTTTTGTGTTATTCCTTTTTATCTTTTTCACAATTCTTCACCTCCATTGATATTTTACTTCCTTCACTCTCCTTCAACGAGTCATTCTTTGGTTCATTTATCCAGTACTGTAATTCCATTGCGATGATTGTTTTGACACGTGACCAATCGATGCGTCACCACCTCCTCATGTGACGTCGACGTCTACAAAACGTGCCAGCCAAACAGCAGCAACCTGACCGTGCTACACCTGCCCGTGCTACACTTGCCCGTGCGACACCTGCCTGTGCTACACCTGACCGTGCGACACCTGCCCGTGCTACACCTGACCGTGCGACACCTGACCGTGCTACACAGAACATTAGGAGGTGGTGGGTGCATCAAGACCTCCAAGCGAGTTAACCTCCACAACCATCCCTCTGACGTCAAATCAGGAGCCATCTATTAATGAGGTAAAGAGTGGCATGGAGGGGACGAAATGGAACAAATTGAATTTGGGAAGAGGCAGGGAATTTCAGGACGGCAGACAAAGGAAGGTGGGAGACTTGGCAGAGAAGTGAAACAACCTGGGACACGACAAACAGGAATGGGTCGAGGTCCTAAGAGATATGGTCTAGAGGTGTTACTGTTCGAGTATAACATCCTTTGAAAGTGGAAAAACCAACATATGGCGGATTGGATTGTTGGATTGAACCACTAAATGTAACAATTACTGATTTGAACTGAAAAAAAAACAGGACAAAAACTCGACTAAAGGGGGACAAACAATATGATTACAAAGCTCCTCGAGAGCAATTGCCTTCCTTTGTACTTTTATTGCATCTTTCCCTCCACCTCTCCAGGCAATTGCAACCAACATTTTCCAGGTCATCTCAACAATAATATTCAGGTCAATAATGTTTAGGTCAATATTCAGGTCAATAATGTTTAGGTCAATGTTCAGGTCAATAATGTTTGGGTCAATAATGTACAGGTCAACATTTTAAGGTCATCTCAACAACAATGTTCAGGTCAATGTTCAGGTCAATAATGTTCAGGTCAATGTTCAGGTCAATAATGTTCAGGTCAATAATGTATAGGTCAACATTTTAAGGTCATCTCAACAACAATGTTCAGGTCAATGTTCAGGTCAATAATGTTCAGGTCAATGTTCAGGTCAATAATGTCCAGGTCAACAATGTTCAGGTCAATAATGTTCAGGTCAATGTTCAGGTCAATAATGTTCAGGTCAATAATGTTCAGGTCAATGTTCAGGTCAATAATGTTCAGGTCAATCATGTTCAGGTCAATAATGTTCAGGTCAATAATGTTCAGGTCAATAATGTTCAGGTCAATAATGTTCAGGTCAATAATGTTCAGGTCAATGTTCAGGTCAATAATGTTCAGGTCAATGTTCAGGTCAATAATGTTCAGGTCAATGTTCAGGTCAATGTTCAGGTCAATAATGTTCAGGTCAATGTTCAGTTCAATGTTCAGTTCAATAATGTTCAAGTCAATGTTCAGGTCAATAATGTTCAGGTCAATGTTTAGGTCACTAATGTTTAGGTCAATAATGTACAGGTCAACATTTTAAGGTCATCTCAACAATAATGTTCAGGTCAATAATGTGTAGGTCAATAATGTTCAGGTCAATGTTCAGGTCAATAATGTTTAGGTCAATAATGTACAGGTCAACATTTTAAGGTCATCAACAATAATGTTCAGGTCAATAATGTTCAGGTCAATAATGTTCAGGTCAATATTCAGGTCAATAATGTTTTTTTGTTTTTTTTTGTTTTTTTTTGTACACTGAGTCGAGGCTCGTGAAAGAGCTAACATTTACTTCACAAACAAATCAACCAGACAAACAAAATACCAAAAAAGAGGGAGCGGAAGACAAGATGGGGAGAGAAGGGGAAGCACACAAACACAACATCCGAGAGCAGGGAGATGTGTGGAAGGGAGAGGGCCCGGGGGGAGGAGGCATGGGAAGGGGGGGGGGAGGGAGAAGTATAAAACACAAGGACACCAAGGACTTCCTGGACAGAAGTTGGTATTTCAAAGCAGTGGAATTGGGGTGAAATTAGCGGGGGTAGAAAAGATCAAGGTTTTGGATGGGGGAAGATAAGAGATGGTGGTGAACAGCTGTTTTAAAGACTTGGAGGGTGGAGTGGGATTGAAGAGAGTGAGGGAGTTTGTTCCAGAGGCGGGAGAAAACAGGAATGAAGGAGTGAAGGTGAGCAGAGAGTCTTGATTTTGGCAGTTTAACCATAAGAGGGTTGCAGGCAGATCTTGTGCGACCTGTAGGAATATTTGTGGGACAGAGGCCAGAGAGAGCTGGGGAGGCAAGGCCAGAGAGGAGTCGGTAGAAGACGGAAAGACCACCAACCTGCCTGCGGTGAGTGAGTGAGAGGCCCTTGGAGTTAGCTTCATCGCGGGAGATTCCAATGATTCTGAATGCTTTGGTTTCAACAGCGTGAAGGCGAGCTAGGTGTGAGGCAGGAGCACCAGCCCAGAGGGGAGAGCAGTATTCCATTGAGCTGCGGATGAAAGCCTTGTATGTGGTGAGGAGCTCAGGTGTGCCAAGGAAGGACTTCGCACGACGGAGGATGCCCAGTCGGCGACTGGCTTTGGAGGCCAGATTTGAAATGTGGTTTTCCCAGGAAAGATCATGGCAGATAGTGAGACCCAAAAGCTTGAGTGACAGAACTTCTTGGAGAGGATTATTCAGAAAGTGGATGGGAGGGTTGTCCAGTCGGTCTTTTCGGAGAGACATCGTAAGAGTGTGAGATTTGTCAGGATTGAAAGACATGTTCCACTTGTTTGCCCAGTCTGTGATTTTGTCAAGGTCTGCAGAGAGTGAGGAGGCTGCAGACTGCCGATCTGAGGGATGAAGAATGGAGCGACAGAGAGTAGAGTCGTCAGCAAAGAGATAGAGAGGATTTTCAAGAGAGTCAGAGAGATCATTGATGAAGACCAGAAAAAGCACAGGGCCCAGAACACTGCCTTGGGGAACTCCAGCCTGAACAGGAAGAGGAGATGAGAGAAACCCATTCAGGGCCACACGTTGACTACGACTAGAGAGGAAGTCCGCCAGCCATGCGTGGAGATTTCCATGGATACCAAAAGAGGAGAGTTTGGTGAGCAGAGCGGGGTGCCAGACCGTATTGAAGGCACGTGATTTGTCAAGGGAGACTGCTCTAATTTCCTGTTTGGCATTGAGGACCTCCATCCATTGTTGAGAAAGCAGAAGCAGCATGTCCAGAGTGGAGTGTCCAGGTCTGAAACCAAATTGATGATCAGAGATCAAGCCATTGGAGAAGAGGAAAGATTTCATATCTGAAGCAATGATGGATTCCATGACTTTGCTGATAATTGGGAGAAGGCTGATTGGTCTGTAGTTGCTGGGATCTGTTTTTGCACCTTTTTGTGCAAAGCGGTGATGTTGGCAGATTTCCAAGCAGATGGAAGATGACCTTGAGCAAAAGAGAGGGTGAAGAGAACAGAGAGAGGGAGTGAAAGAGCGGAAGAACATGATTTTAGGACCCGTGTGCTGATGCCGTCAGGTCCAGTTGCAGAATCAGAGTCGAGGGTTGACAGAAACTTTTCCACCTTGTCAGGAGGAAAGGACACAGAGTCCAGGAGCAGCTGGGTACGACTGGGTACGGTGGGTACAGAGAGGGATGGGTTTGGGACACAAGATTTAGAAGCAAACACAGAGTTGAGGCATTCAGCTTTTTCACGTGTGGAGTCAGCCATGTGGCCATTTGAGGTGAGGGAGGGGATGGAGGGGGAACAAACACCAGAAACAGATTTGACCAGACGCCACCAGGATTTGGAAGAGGGAGACAGATAAGAGAGTTCGGTCCTGAGAACGGAGAGATATTGTTTCCTGGCTCTCCTGAGGGTGGACACACACTTGTTTCCACCTTGTCAGGTCAATGTTCAGGTCAATGTTCAGGTAAATAATGTTCAGGTCAATGTTCAGGTCAATAATGTTCAGGTCAATGTTCAGGTCACTAATGTACAGGTCAACATTTTAAGGTCATCTCAACAATAATGTTCAGGTCAATGTTCAGGTCAAAAATGTTCAGGTCAATAATGTTCAGGTCAATGTTCAGGTCAATAATGTTCAGGTGAATGTTCAGGTCACTAATGTACAGGTCAACATTTTAAGGTCATCTCAACAATAATGTTCAGGTCAATGTTCAGGTCAAAAATGTTCAGTCAATAATGTTCAGGTCAATGTTCAGGTCAATAATGTTCAGGTCAATAATGTTCAGGTCAATGTTCAGGTCAATAATGTTCAGGTCAATGTTCAGGTCAATAATGTTCAGGTCAATAATGTTCAGGTCAATGTTCAGGTCACTAATGTTTAGGTCAATAATGTTCAGGTCAATAATGTTCAGGTCAATGTTCAGGTCAATAATGTTCAGGTCAATGTTCAGGTCACTAATGTTTAGGTCAATAATGTACAGGTCAACATTTTAAGGTCATCTCAACAATAATATTCAGGTCAATGTTCAGGTCAATAATGTTCAGGTCAATAATGTTCAGGTCAATGTTCCGGTCAATAATGTTCAGGTCAATAATGTTCAGCTCAATGTTCAGGTCAATAATGTTCAGGTCAATGTTCACGTCAATAATGTTCAGGTCAATGTTCAGGTCAATAATGTTCAGGTCAATGTTCAGGTCAATAATGTTCAGGTCAATAATGTTCAGGTCAATGTTCAGGTCAATAATGTTCAGGTCAATAATGTTCAGGTCAATGTTCAGGTCAATAATGTTCAGGTCAATAATGTTGAGGTCAATGTTCAGGTCAATAATGTTCAGGTCAATGTTCAGGTCAATAATGTTTAGGTCAATAATGTACAGGTCAACATTTTAAGGTCATCTCAACTCGATTCTCGAAGAGATGAACTTCTAAAATGGGTCATGATGTCCGTCCATCCGTTAACATTTTGCTGTTTCTTTCCACTCCTATCTTATCACCCAGCTGATTGTTCTGAAACTTGACATGTCAATCCAAGACAGGAGGCCGTACATTCGCTCAGACTTATATTTCGGGTCATGGGGGCTTCCAGGGGGGTGGGGGGGGGGGGGTCTCCCAAATCAGCAGAGGTCTGAACTACAACCTGGAGAGGTGACCCTCAGCCCACTCGGGGATAAACAAAAGTGCAATGTTCATCTCACACATCCTTAAAAATGATTTCAGACATGAGAAGAATCCAGGAAAACCAAGGTAGGAAGTCACGTTGCCATGAAACTCCATGGACAATGATGGGACCAGGATCCTCAACCAAGAGGAGAGTTAATATGGTAATAAGGTAGGTGTCTTTCAGTGAGAGATTAGTTGATGCATGGAATGGTCTCCCTGGAAAGGTAATGGCAGCAGAAACAGTATACAAGGTTAAATTGAAATTAGATAGGTACCTGGACATATTCGAGATAGAGCGGTATTGGGATATTGGCAGGAATGGTATAGGTAGCTTCAGTATGGATGAGTGATTGTGTACCTGTGTAGAGATTGCGATGTCTGTGAGAGGGTCTTGCATTCAAAAGGTGAATGTGCTGTCTGAGTTTTTCTCCTTCATGACTAAATCCAATTCATTTATTCATAAAGTTAAATTAATAAAGAAACAAATGAATAACACAAGTACCTAGGTGATGTCTCTGTACCTGCCTCACTGTTCTCCTCACCGTCCTCAGGGAAATCAAATGAATGATGAATATTGGGATTGAATCAAAATCGATGACTTATTCATTCAATGGAGTGTGGATAAAGCACAGGCATGATGGGCTGCACCCAAGATTCCTTGTATTTCCTTGCATCCGGATCGGTGTGTACACCTTTACCTGTCCCACTAGGAAAATTGTCCCTTTTGATTGCTCCAGTTACTTTTCTATTTACTTATTTTATTTTGTATACAAAGTCGAGGCTCGTGTAAGAGCGAACACATAAAACACATAACATAAACAGAAACACACATACAACATCATAAAGGGAGTAGGAGACCAGTTTGTGATTTTGTCAAGGTCTGCAGAGAGTGAGGAGGCTGCAGACTGCCGATCTGAGGGATGAGGAATGGAGCGACAGAGAGTGGAGTCATCAGCAAAGAGATAGAGAGGATTTTCAAGAGAGTCGGAGAGATCATTGATGAAGACCAGAAAAAGCACAGGGCCCAGAACACTACCTTGGGGACCTCCAGCCTGAACAGGAAGAGGAGATGAGAGAAACCCATTCAGGGCCACACGTTGACTCTGATCAGAGAGGAAGTCCGCCAGCCATGCGTGGAGATTAGGAGAGTTTGGTGAGCCATACGAGGAGGGTTTGGTGAGCAGAGCGGGGTGCCAGACCGTATCGAAGGCACGTGATATGTCAAGGGAGACTGCTCTAATTTCCTGTTTGGCATTGAGGACCTCCATCCATTGCTGAGAAAGCAGAAGCAGCATGTCCAGAGTAGAGTGACCTGGTCTGAAACCAAATTGATGATCAGAGATCAAGCCATTGGAGAAGAGGAAAGATTTGATATCCGAAGCAATGATGGATTCCATGACTTTGCTTATGATTGGGAACTACTTCTGCTGCATTCCCAATTTATTATTGTGGCTCGACTTTAAAGGTCCACCATACATTTGGGACAGTTTTGCACACTGGGATGCAAGAGACCTGGCCCTATATAAACCACGAGCAGGGCTACCCGCGTTGGCTGGTGATGCTTTAATCCTGTTTGTGTGATGAAGAAATTAGCTGGGCGGCTTAGCTAAAAAATTCGGATCGATTGTGCCTTTTCCCTTAAAAGCATGAAACTTGGCACATGGCTAGAATACCCGAAAAGAAAGATTTTTAGTCCAGGGGGCACCCCCAATTTCACCCCATATGGCGGCCATCTTGAAATCCAAGATGGCCGCCATAACAGACCTGTTTTGATGAATATCTCCATAATTAGAACAGCTATCTAAATGGTTGCAGTGCCGACACCTACATTTTTAGGGTCTAGGAATCCAATGGTAACATAAAACATTAAGCAGTATGTGGCGGCCATCTTGAAAATATTAATTTTGCATAGTATCATGCAAACTGGGAAAGCACGTAAATACTCTTACCAGGTTGGCATTCTTCTGTGATTTAAAGCGTCTATAAATCGCCAAAAAAACATTTTTCTTTTTTTTTCTGGCAACTTCCATTTACCTACACCCACTAAGGAATGGCGTTGTGGATTATTTAATATTACCTCTCACATAGCTACAAGGGCTTACACACTATGGAGCGGTTAAACAAAAAAACAATTATTTTCCCAAAATGTTTCAAAAACCGTTTTTTTTGCCTAAAACACTTCCGGTTACTCACTGATGAACCTTTGAAATAGTGATGAAATCCGTTGAGCCATCTGAGAAAAATGGTGACAAGTCCACATACAGACCAACAGCTCTCTTATATAGTAACACACACACACACACACACACACACACACACACACAAACACACACATATATATGTATACACACACACACACACACACACACACACATATAAACACATATAAATACACACACACACACACACACACACACACACATATATATATATATATATATATGTATACACACACACACACACACACACACACACACACACACACATAAATACACACACAAATACACACACACACACACACACACACACACACACACATATACACATACATATATAAATACACACACACACACACACACACATATATATATATATATATGTATACACACACACACACACACACACACATATATATATATATGTATACACACACACACACACACACACACACACACACACACACACAAATACACACACACATATACACATACATATATAAATACACACACACACACACACACACATACATATATAAATACACACACACACACACACACACACACACACATATATACACATACATATATAAATACACACACACACACACACATACATATATAAATACACACACACACACACACACATATATACACATACATATATAAATACACACACACGCACACACACACATACATATATAAATACACACACACACACACACACACATATATACACATACATATATAAATACACACACACACACAAACACATATATATGTATACACACACAAACACACACACACACACACACACACACACACACACACACACACAAACACACACACACACACATATATATAAACACACACACACACACACACACACACCACAAACACACACCCCTCTCATAGTGGAGGTATCAAACTGTATCACTTCTTTGAACTGTCGGTTTGTTGTACCTGGATACCTCTGACTGTAAATATGTGAAAGAATGAAGGATCAGGAGGAAGTTCATTGAATCAAGTTGTTGTTTTTCGATGTGATGGAATCGCTTGTGAATCGTTTTGAACTTGCTCGGATCACCGTGTGAGCTTTTCCAATGAAAGGTGAGAATGCTCGTCATGGCCTGTCTAATCCTTCAATGTGGGTTTCTTGTTTGTTTGTCTTCGCATCCAATTTGATTTCCCCCCATTTAAACTACCGACCAGCCAATCATATTAGAGTACAGAGATGTGTAGATAGTTAAAATGGGATTGTACAACTACACAATTATTGTCAAAAAGAACGAATTAATGAATTAGAGATTCAAATTAGGCTGCCAGGATACCCGCAAGGTACGCACACTCACCTCTGTACTGTCGAGCATGGTGGGCTCGAATTCCGACCCAGCTCGAACCTGTCATCCAGGTGTTTCACAGGCAGGGTGATTCACAATGCGTGTGTCGTCCCTCGGACGGACCTTAAACTGTGCGTCCCGTCTGTCAGCATTGGTGGACATTAAATATTCCACAGGTGTCTTTCGCGAAGATTAGGTGACCTACCTCGGGCACTCTGAACAAATCTCAAATTCCTGTCCCATCTATTTATTTAGTTGAACGTTAGGCCTGGCCAGCCGCAACGTGAAAGACTTGGTCAAAAACTTCACCAGACCACCCCACAATCACGTGGGAATACTGTTGTTGTTAAGAAAAAGAGGAAGAAGAAGAGGAAGAAGAAGCAGTGGTTGTAGTCGTAGTAGTAATAGCCATAGTAGCAGGAGTAGCCATAGTGGTAGTAGTCGTAGTAGTCATTGTACTTGTAGTAGTAGTTGTAGTAGTAGTACTCGTAATAGCAGTAGCCGTCGTAGTCCGTAGTGTAGTCATTGCAGCAGGAGTAGTAGTCGTAGTAGTAGTGGTAGTGGTAGTAGAGGGTAGTAGTCATAGTAGTTATAGTAGTCATAGTAGCAGTATTTGTAGTAGAAGTAGTAATAGTAGTAGTAGTATTCATAGTAGTATTCATAGTAGTCATAGTAGCAGTATTTGTAGTAGTAGTAGTAGTATTAGTAGTAGTGCTTTTGTTGGAAAGGTTACAGAGATTTGCGCTCAGAGCTCATGAAAGCTCAGGCAAACATATGTTCCCAGTTTAATGTCGCTCAATTCCTCATCTCTGCAAGTCCATGGTTTGAACTACAGTAGACAAGGTAGAGCATTTTGAAGAGAAAGCACTACCAAGACAGATAAGGGGAAGGTAAAAGAACGCCAAAGAACACCAAAAAAAAGAACGCCAAAGAACACCAAAAAGAATGCCAAATAACACATTTATACAAATAAGAGCAAAGTATCTTGTGGGGAGACCGTACAAAGTGCATCATTTATAGTCCAGGTTTCCTTAAACTTTTGAACAGTGTTACTATATTCTGCCGCCTTGTACTCCGAAATAATGCGTGAGCGTATTAAGCCCTTCAGACATACAGAACTGTGTTCCACCACATCTCTCTCTATTTTTGCCTTCCTGGTTTTATATATTGCCATTTTCCCACAGGCTAAAATAAAGTTAACAAGGAGATCTCGTGACTTGCTTCGTTTCTTTACCGGGTGCCCGATGATAAAAAGTGTTGGAGAGAAGTGAAGCCAGAAGCGCAAGAGAAGATTTTTCATCAGTAAGAACACTGGTTCAAGACGGTGGCATTGAAGGTATATGTGAAATATAGTTTCCCTTTCACCACCAAAGCAGCAATCCTCTGAGACGTTAGTGAAATGCCGCATCATAGATCCAGAGCTCAGTGCACCATGTAGCAACCTCCAACTATAGCAACCTCCAGTATTTGTAGTAGTAGGAGTCGTAGTAGTAGTAATAGTATTCATAGTAGTTATAGTAGTCACAGTAGCAGTATTTGTAGTAGTAGTAGTAGTCGTAGTAGTAGCAGTATTTGTAGTAATAGTAGTAGTCGTAGTAATAGTATTCATAGTAGTTATAGTAGTTATCATAGTCATAGTAGCAGTATTTGTAGTAGTGGTAGTAGTAGTCGTAGTAGTAGCAGTATTTGTAGTAATAGTAGTAGTCATAGTAGTAGTATTTGTAGTAGTGGTAGTAGTAGTCGTAGTAGTAGCAGTATTTGTAGTAATAGTAGTAGTAGCAGTATTTGTAGTAATAGTAGTAGTCGTAGTAGTAGCAGTATTTGTAGTAGTGGTAGTAGTAGTCGTAGTAGTAGCAGTATTTGTAGTAATAGTAGTAGTCATAGTAGTCGTAGTAGTAGCAGTATTTGTAGTAATAGTAGTAGTCGTAGTAGTAGCAGTATTTGTAGTAGTGATAGTAGTCATAGTAGCAGTATTTGTAGTAATAGTAGTAGTCGTAGTAGTAGCAGTATTTGTAGTAATAGTAGTAGTCATAGTAGTATTTGTAGTAGTGGTAGTAGTAGTCGTAGTAGTAGCAGTATTTGTAGTAGTAGTAGTATTCATAGTAGTAGTAAAAGTGCTGAGAATTGCTTTGTCCAAAAACATTGGACGGACATTTATATCACGGAAAGAATTCCGAGGTTTTTCAGAATCACGTTTGCCCTTTTGTGAAGAAGAATCACCCTACAAAAATTTGGTGATGACGTCATGAATGGCCAAAAAGAAAAAATGGATCCCGAGATTCGTCGAGTCGTGGATGTCAAAAAGAGGAATGTGCAGTTGTGCAGTTGTGCAGTTGTGCAGTTGTGCAGGTGTGCAGGTGTGCAGGTTGTAATTTTATTGTTCAGTATTGTATTTGAGGCGTTATTTATTTATTTTCAACGTACCATAACTATTAAACCAAATGATGCACTGAATGTCGTTTGATAATTTCAAGTCTATTAAAGTAACAATTGTGATGAAAAGTTTTTCAACAAAAGTGCCCACTGAGTGTGAACCCACAATAAGCTCAAAGCTGCCGCACCGTCACGCATCAGCACGAAGAAAGCACGGGGATCGTCAGACGTATGAGTCACTGTTATTATCTTTTTATGGATATTAACCGGACATTAACAAGGATATATATACAGTCGCCGATTTTTGAGAGACGTTAAACATACGCCGCAAGTAGTAACATTGCTTCATCGAACTATTTGACAACACACTCGTATCCTTCCCTTGTCCGTGCGTAAACTTCAGACGCCCAGAAATGAGGTTAAAATGTGGGACGATAAGAGGGCGTGGTCTATTTGTGGGCGTGGCTTGCGCCCGCAGCGCTCAGAGGCCCCGCCCCGAGGTGCAATCAACATGGCGTCGTGGTATTCGTTCTTCCGTGCCGAGTGATGAGAGAGCGAGACACACACAGAGAGAGAGAGAGACTCTTTGTTGATTTACTTTTGCTTTTCAAGACAACATAGGCCGTTGTACAAATACAAGATTGGAAGCGACGAGAAGATTCTGAGGGGACACCGGAGACCTTGCTGTTGTTTGTGAGTGCGGCGGCTGCTGAGATCCCGAGTGAGTAACGGCCACACTTGTACAGAAGAACGGTTGTTACCTCGTCCGATGAAATAAATAATGACATTGCACATGGGGTTTTGCACAGAGGAATTAAACATATGTTTACCTTACAATGTTTCTTATGTAGAGTCGGAGGTAAATGTGTGAGTCCTTCAAACCAAAGAGAATGAAAAAGCGGTTGATGAAAAGTGGGCAGTTTGAGAGCTGTGTGTGTTTGTGTCTGTTTGTTTGTGTGTTTGTTTGTTTCTTTGTGTATGTATGTGTGTTTGTTCGTGTGTGTCTGTGTGTGTGTGTGTGTGTGTGTGTGTGTGTGTGTGTGTGTGTGTGTGTGTGTGTGTCTGTTTGTGTGTCTGTTTGTGTGTCTGTTTGTGTGTCTGTTTGTGTCTGTCTGTGTGTCTGTCTGTTTGTGTCTGTCTGTGTGTCTGTCTGTCTGTGTGTCTGTCTGTCTGTGTGTCTGTCTCTCTGTGTCTGTCTCTCTGTGTCTGTGTGTCTGTCTGTGTGTGTCTGTGTGTGTCTGTCTGTGTGTGTCTGTGTGTGTGTCTGTTTGTGTGTGTGTGTAGGTGTTTGTGTGTGTGTGTAGGTGTTTGTGTGTAGGTGTTTGTGTTTGTGTGTGTGTGTAGGTGGGGAGAGAATGAGGTAAATGAAGGAAGAGGGAGTAACGTGGTAGGAGGTGTGCGTACTACAGCAGTTACGAGGTGTGTGCCCTACAGGAATAGTGTGGTACGAGGTGTGCATGCTACAGGAGAAGTGTGGTACAAGATGTGCATGCTACAGGAGTAGTGTGGTACGAGGTGTGCTTGCTACAGGAGTAACATGGTATGAGGTGTGCATGCTACAGGAGTAGTGTTTTACGAGGTGTGCATGCTACAGAAGTAACGTGGTATGATGTGTGCGTGCTGCAGTAGTGTGGTATGATGTGTGCGTGCTGCAGTAGTGTGGTATGAGTTGTGCATGCTACAGGAGTAACGTGGTACAAGGTGTGCGTGCTACAGGAGTAGTGTGGTACGAGGGGTGCGTGCTACAGGAGTAATGTGGTACGAGGTGTGCGTGCTACAGGAGTAGTGTGTTACGAGGTGTGCGTGCTGCAGGAGTAGTGTGGTATGAGTTGTGCATGCTACAGCAGTAACGTGGTACAAGGTGTGCGTGCTACAGGAGTAGTGTGGTACGAGGGGTGCGTGCTACAGGAGTTACGTGGTACGAGGTGTGCATGATACAGGAGTAGTGTGGTACGAGGTGTGCGTGCTACAGGAGAAATGTGGTATGAGGTGTGCATGCTACAGGAGTAGGGTGGTACGAGGTGTGCATGCTACAGGAGTAGTGTGGTACGAGGTGTGTGTGGTACGAGGTGTGCTTGCTACAAGAGTAACGTGGTATGAAGTGTGCCTGCTACAGGAGTAACGTGATACAAGGTGTGCGTGCTACCGGAGTAATGAGTTACGAGGTGTGCGTGCTACAGGAGTAGAGTGGTACGAGGTGTACATGCTTCAGGAGTAACGTGGTACGAGGTGTACATGCTACAGGAGTAACGTGGTACGAGGTGTGCCTGATACAGGAGTAACGTGGTACGAGGTGTGCGTGCTACAGGAGTAACATGGTACGAGGTGTGCGTGCTACAGGAGTAATGTGGTACGAGGTGTGCCTGCTACGGGAGTAATGTGCTATGAGGTGTGCGTGCTACTGGAGTAATGTATGAGGTGTGTGCTACAGGAGTAACGTGGTTCAAGGTGTGCATGCTACAGGAGTAATGTGGTACAAGGTGTGCATGCTACAGGAGTAATGTACGAGGTGTGCGTGCTACAGAAGTAATGTATGACATGTGCACACCAACGGGTGCAGGCTGCCGGTGCTACAGGCATGGTGGAGTGTGCACATCAAAGTAGGGGTGTGCATACTACAGACAAAGAAGGTTGTGTTCATCCTACATGTGTAGGGTGTGTGTGCTACAGGCAGAGCGGAGTGTGAGACGTGTGTGCTACAGGCAGAGCGGAGTATGGGGTATATGTACTACAAGCAGAGTAGAGTGTGGGACTTGTGCTACAAGCAGAGTGAGTGTGGGATGTGTGTGCTACAGGCAGAGCGGAGTGTGGGATGTGTGTGCTACAGGCAGAGCAGAGTGTGGGACGTGTGTGCTACAGGCAGAGCGGAGTGTGGGACGTGTGTGCTACAGGCAGAGCGGAGTGTGGGACGTTTGTGCTTCAGGCAGAGCGGAGTGTGGGACGTTTGTGCTACAGGCAGAGCGGAGTGTGGGACATGTGTTTTACAGGCAGAGCGGAGTGTGGGATGTGTGTGCTACAGGAAGAGCGGAGTGTGGGACGTGTGTGCTACAGGCAGAGCGGAGTGTGGGACGCATGTGCTACAGGCAGAGCGGAGTGTGGGACGCATGTGCTACAGGCAGAGCGGAGTGTGGGACGCGTGTGCTACAGGCAGAGCGGAGTGTGGGACACGTGTGCTACAGGCAGAGCGGAGTGTGGGACACGTGTGCTACAGGCAGAGCAGAGTGTGGGACGCGTGTGCTACAGGCAGAGCGGAGTGTGGGACGTGTGTGCTACAGGCAGAGCGGAGTGTGGGACGTGTGTGCTACAGGCAGAGCAGAGTGTGGGACGTATGTTCGGACGTGTGTTCTACAGGCAGAGCAGAGTGTGGGACGTGTGTGCTCCAGGAAGAGTGGGGTGTGGTGTGTACAGGTGGGGTGTGGGATGTGTGTTTGACAGGTGAAGAGTGGAGGGTGTGCATTTTACAGGTGGGTGGAGGATGAGTGCGCAATGGGCATAGTGTGGTGTGGGGGAAGATGAATGAAGCTGTGCAAGGGAAGGGGCGGGCGGGTCGGGCACGCGTTGGGAGCTGTTTGCAGGGTGTGGGCGTGGGGGAGAGGGAGAGGGGCACAAGGAAGTGTGCGCAATTGTTGGGGAGGGGTAGTGGGAGGTGGGAGAGCTACATGTATGTGGGGCATGTGCGCCAAACTGGGTGCTGTGGGTGCATGCGATGGGCAGATCTGAGTCTGGTTGGTGTGTGCCACAGGTAGAGCTGGGTGTGGTTGGAGTGAGCAATGGTCAAAGCTGTGTGCGGGGCTTGCATGAATTGGGGGGCGTGCGTGGGATGGGTGGAGCTTGGTGTTGGGTGTGTGAGCAACGGGTGGAGCTGGGCACCGGGAGTGTGTGCGATAAGCAGACCTGTGTAT
This sequence comes from Myxine glutinosa, assembly GCF_964187855.1. Lineage (NCBI taxonomy): Eukaryota > Metazoa > Chordata > Myxini > Myxiniformes > Myxinidae > Myxine > Myxine glutinosa. The sequence goes on along the minus strand of NC_136274.1, from coordinate 73,795,527 downwards.
GGGGTGTATGTGCGACGGGCGGAGTTGGGTGCGGGGCGGCGCGTGATTCGCCCAGCTGTGTGTGGGGCGTGTGCGTGACAGGCAAAGTTGGGTGTGGGGCATGCATGCGATGGGCGGAGTTGTGTGCAGGGTTTGCGCATGATGGGCCCAGCTGTGTGTGGGGTGTATGCACGACAGGCAAAGTTGGGTGCGGGGCTTGTAAGTGGAGGTGGGTGTGGGCATGCGTGCACAGGACGGAGTTGGGTGCGGACGTGCAGAGCTCTGTGACGGACGGACCAAGGTGCAGAGCGTGTTCTAGTTGCAGCGAGGTGCGGGGCATGCGGGTGATGGGCGGAGAGGTGCGGTGCGTGCGCCCGATGTGTGGGGGGGGGGGGGGGGGTGCAGTGTGCAAGCGTCAGACCACTGCTCCTGGGCCCTGGGCCCGGGGTGCAGGTGTTGGACTGGGGCTCTGGTGTCGGGGGCGCAGGAGTCGGACTGGGTCTCTGGAGTGCTGCCTTTGGAGTGGGGCTTCGGGGTGTGACCTTAAAAGCAGGGCTCCAGGTCAACCTGGCCGTTGGTGAGGAGTCCCCAGGCCTGGGGTGTGACCAGCTTAGAGGAGTTCCGGTGCGGGCCTCGGTGGGCGCAGTAGGGACCCGAGATGCGACCAGCACAGTGGGGCCTGGTGGTACTGTGGAGCAGCCTGTGCAGCGGGTGTCTGTGCAGGCGTTTGGTTCGCCATGTTTGATGTACGATAGGTGGTGTGGGCCACGATATTGGTAGTATACCTCAGGTTTAAATAGTCTGTGGAAACTTGAGGGGGGTAATTGTTGTCTGCACTACAATTGAGGTAGTTGCTTTTTCTTTCAGGTCACCTTTTCTGTTTCTTTTGTTTTAACAATTTTTGTTTGCTCTTGTTTATGAGACAAACTTTACGTTGGTTTATAAAGCGTTAGGACTGGTTTTCAGGTGTAATGATTGTGATTACATACCTTAACACTGCCATCTACCATATAAAACACAATATCCATTTGTGTGTTTGTACAGATGTCTGTCCCCCTTCATACGGGTAGGATTTAAAGGCCAATCTTTTAACACGAATGTGTGTTCACTATGGGCTATTTTTGAGGATAAAACAAACTTGAACAAGTTATTGTGGTAACTGGATTTTTACCTAACATGACCTCTGACCTTTGGCATTTGACCTCGTGGCCCCATAATCTAATCAGTTCATCTTTACCTCATTATACATATCTGCACCAAGATTGACTAAGATCCCATCAGCCGTTCTCAAGTTATCACGGTAACGAAGAAATATCACGGACGGACGGACGGACAGCCGGACGGACAACCTGAATAAAAACATTTTCTATAAAAGAGTAATTATGTCTCTTCTATTGGACTTGTGGACGGTGGCTTGCAAACCGAGCCTCAATGGCGGTGTACAGAAGCGTTTAATAAAAAATAACAATAAATAGAAGGTGCAGGGAGGCGAAATTCGCTGCACGTGATGTGCAACATACGCAGAGTAAAACGAGTGTTTATTTACATTCGTAGGATGACTAATAAATAAAGAAGATACAAGCACACCTGACACGAGGCCGAGGATTCAGACTCTGGCACGCTTACAAGGCTGCACCGTCGAATAAACTGTTCCAACCAGTCATATTTGATGGGCTTTTTACTGGTAATAGTATAATCTCCGTCAAGGCTGCAGTGCTTCAAGGTAGTGTTCTTGGGCCCCATCGTATTCCGAATCTTCATCGATGATCTCTGTAACTCTCTGGAAAATACTCTTTATCTCTCTCATTGCTGATAACTTCACCCTTTTCCCTTACATCCCTTATCCTTCAGATTGGCAGGCAGCAGCCTCTTCACACTCTCCAGACCTTGATTGAATCATGAGCTGATCAAATACTTAGAATATATGTCTTTCGATCCCGAGAAAGCTCACGCTATCACTCTCTCTCCGAAAGGACCCCATGTCAAACACCCTCATCTACTTTCCTTACAATCCCTTTGAAGACGCTCCACACTCAAACTTTTGGGCCTCACTATCAGTCTCGATCTTTCTTGAGCAAAGCACATTCCTTTTGTCGTGTAAAGTCCTTCGGTGGCACACCTGAACTCCTATCCACCTACAAGGTCTTCATCCGCAGCTTGATGGAGTACTACCCTCGGGGCAGGCTCCCCGAACTCGCATCTTGCTCGGCTTTATGCTCTGGAAAGCAATGCCTTCAATATCATTGGAATCTCCCGCGATGAAGCCGAGTCTATGGGCCTATCATTTTCACATCGCAGGCAGGTTGGTGGTCGTTGTCTTCTACCACCTCCTTTGTCATCTTACACCCTTTGCTGCTATCTCCATACTCTGCCCACCACCCCAAATCTCTGTTTTTCCATGGCGCACGTGATCTACCAGCAACTCGCCCATGGTGAAACTCCCAAAATCCAGAATCACTGTTAACCACCACTCATCCAAGTTAACCCTCCCCAAACTCACTTCCTTCCAAGTTGCAATTAATTTTTCCTTCCTGAGAATTTGCAGCTGTATCCATCTTGTCCACTACAATCCGTAGGATGACTACGTGTAGCCCTGGTGTTGGGCTAACGGCTAGGGTGCCGGCTTAGGATCCTAGGATCCTGGGTTCGAATCCCGGTCGATCGCTGAATTAACGCCAGGGGGGTTGACTCAGCCTGTCATCCTTCTGAGGTCGGCTAATTGAGTACCAGCTCACTGGTAATTCCCTGTTTGTCGTTAAAGGCGGCAAAAAGGGTTGGCGTCAGGAAGGGCATCCGGCCGTAAAACATTGCTTCAAAAAGGGGACCGAAAAACAACAACAACCACGGTTCCCGAAAAAGGCCAACCCCCGCTTTGCGGGGAAAAATGGCCTCTAAAGGTGGTTTTTTTTATCCATCTTGTCCACTCCCTGTGTCGTCCCCTCACCTTCATTCTTTCCTGTTTTTTTTTTTTTTTTTTTTTGTTTTTGTATACAAGATCGAGGCTCGTGAAAGAGCGAACATTAATCACACAGAGACAAACAGACACACAAAACAAATAACATCGGGAGCGGTAGACAAGATGGGGAGAGAGGGGGAAGGACACAAACACAACATTTGAGAGCAGGGACCGAGAGACATGGAGACATCGAGAGAACTGTGGGAGGGAGAGGGCTTTGGGGGGGAGGCATGGGAAGGGGGGGGGGGGGGGGTGGGAGAGGTATAAAACATATGGACACTGCCAAGACTTCCACGAAAGAAGTTGGAATTTCAAACAAGGTGGATCTGGGGTGAATTAGTGGGGGTAGAAAAGATCAAGGTTTTGGATGGGGGAAGATAAGAGATGGTGGTGAACAGCTGTTTTGAAGACCTGGAGGGAGGAGTGTGATTGAAGTGAATGTGGGAGTTTGTTCCAGAGGCGGGAGAAAAGAGGAATGAAAGAGTGAAGGTGAGCAGAGAGCCGAGATTTCGGCAGTTTAACCATCAGAGGGTGGCTGGCAGATCTTGTGCGACCTGTAGGAATATTTGGGGGACAGAGCACAGAGAGAGCTGGGGGAGCAAGGCCGGAGAGGAGTCGGTAGAAGACAGAAAGACCACCTACCTGCCTGCGGTGAGTGAGTGAAAGGCCCTCAGAGATAGCTTCATCGCGGGAGATTCCAATGATTCTGAAAGCTTTGGATTCAACAGCGTGTAGCTGAGCCAGGTGTGAGGCAGGAGCACCAGCCCATAGGGGAGAACAGTATTCCATTGAGCTGCGGATGAAAGCCTTGTATGTGGTGAGGAGCTCAGGTGTGCCTAGGAAGGACTTCGCACGACGGAGGATGCCCAGTCGGCGACTGGCTTTGGAGGCCAGCTTGGAAATGTGGTTTTCCCAAGAAAGATCATGGCAGATGGTGAGACCCAAAAGCTTGAGCGACAGAACTTCTTGGAGAGGATTGTTGAGAAAGTAGATGGGAGGGTTGTCCAGTCGATCTTTTCGGAGAGACATAGTAAGAGTGTGAGATTTGTCAGGATTGAAAGACATGTTCCACATGTTTGACCAGTCTGTGATTTTGTCCAGGTCTTCAGAGAGTGAGGAGGCTGCAGACTGCCGATCTGAGGGAAGAGGAATGGAGCGGCAGAGAGTGGAGTCATCAGCAAAGAGATACAGAGGATTTTCCAGAGAGTCGGAGAGATCATTGATAAAGACCAGAAAAAGCACAGGGCCCAGCACACTGCCTTGGGGAACTCCAGCCTGAACGGGAAGGGGAGATGAGAGAAATCCATTCAGGGCCACACGTTGACTACGACCAGAGAGGAAGTCCGCAAGCCATGCATGGAGATTTCCATGGATACCATAGGAGGAGAGTTTGGTGAGCAGAGCTGGGTGCCAGACCGTATCGAAGGCACGTGATATGTCAAGGGAGACAGCTCTGATTTCCTGTTTGGCATTGAGGACCTCCATCCATTGTTGAGACAGCAGAAGCAGCATGTCCAGAGTAGAGTGACCTGGTCTGAAACCAAATTGATGATCAGAGATCAAGCCATTGGAGAAGAGGAAAGATTTAATATCCGAAGCAATGATGGATTCCATGACTTTGCTGATAATTGGGAGCAGGCTGATTGGTCTGTAGTTGCAAGGATCTGTTTTTGCACCTTTTTTGTGTAAAGCGGTAATGTTTGCTGATTTCCAGGATGCTGGCAGATGACCTTGAGCAAAGGATAGGGTGAAAAGAACAGAGAGAGGGTGAGATAGAGCGGCAGAGCAGGATTTTAGGACCCGTGGGCTGATGCCATCTGGTCCAGTTGCAGAATCAGAGTCGAGGTTTGACAAAAACTCCTCCACCTTGTCAGGAGAGAAGGTCACAGAGTCCAGGAGCAGTTTGGTTCGACTGGGAAAGGTGGGAACAGAGAGAGATGGGTTTGGGACTAAGGATTTTGAGGCAAACACAGAGTTGAGGCATTCGGCTTTGTCACGTGCGATGTCAACTGTGTGGCCATTTGAGGTAAGGGAGGGGATGGAGGGGGAACAAACACCAGAAACGGATTTGACCAGACGCCACCAGGATTTGGAGGAAGGAGACAGGTTTGAGAGTTCATTCTTGAGTGAGGAGAGATAGTGCTTCCTGGCACTCCTGAGGGTAGACACACACTTGTTCCGAGCTTGGTGGAAGGAACTGAGATTTCCTTCAGTTGGATTAGCCTTCCAAGAGGCAAAGGCAAGTTGTTTCAGGGCAACTGCCTCACCACAAGATTCAGTGTACCATGGATGGGAGGAAGGGTAAGACAACTGAAGGCGAGATGGGATAAATCTGTGCATGAGAGAGATCAGTTTGCTTTGGAAGAATTCCCAGGAAGAATTGATGTCAGAGGCAGTGGAGATGGGAGACCAATCCAGACGATTGATGGCTGCTTGAAGACCGTCCCAGTCGGCCTGAGTGAAATGCCAGACTCGTCGACGCTGAGGAGGCTCTCTGAGAATGGCCAGAGAGATGTCCACTTTGACAAGCACATGATCAGAAGAACCGATTGGAGCAGAAGAAGAGCAGCAGACATTAGCAGGGAAGTTAGTCATAACCAAGTCTAGAAGAGAAGATACTCCATTGGCTGAGATCCGGGTCGGGAAATTGACAGATTGTGTCAATCCCAGTGAGTCACAGAAGTCCTTTGCTGAGGTGCCATGACTGGTGAGAGAGGAACCCACACCCAACCAGGTGGCATGATGACAATTGAAGTCACCACATATGAGGAAGAGAGAGTTGGGATGAGTGGATAGAAGTTGGTCCATGTTGTCAGACAGTGAAATGTAGATGGAGTCATCACTGTTTGGGGGACGGTACAGAACACATATGAACAAAAGGTGGGAGCGGAGAGGAAGCCGTAGCCAGAGGTACTCCTGGGGGTGAGGAGGAGAGAGGGCAGTGCAATGAGAGTGAGGAAGAGAGTTTTTGATAAAGATAGCCACCCCACCACCAGGCCGAGGCTCAGGTCTATCATACCGGAGGAGGGAGTAACCAGGAAGAGATATTAAGGAATCAGAGACATCTTGAAGGAGGAAAGTCTCTGTTAAGCAGATCAAGTCTGGATTGTCAGAAGCAACCTGTATGGAGAGATCAGTCAGGTTTGAGCGAAGGCCCCGGATGTTTGAGGTCCATACCGTTAATGAAGAGAGAGGGGGAGCATCGGGTACAGGACAGGGGAGGGGAGGAGTAGGGTAAGATGAAGGATGAGAGGGGGAGGTAGGGAGAGCAGTTGTTAGTGTGTCAGCGATTGCAGAAGAGTTCCAAGAAAGGGAAGGATGAGGAGGATGAAAGGTTTGAAGGTGAAGGGATGAGGCACAGAGATGGGTTGTTTGAGGGGGGGCAGAGGAAAGAAGAAGGTTGGGGGGGGTGGAGGTATGAGATAGAAGGGAGACGAAGTGGGGAGGAGGCAGCTTTGAGGAGGAGGGGGGAGGAGGGAGAATTGGAGAGGAATGGTATGGGGGGAGATTTGAATGGGAGGGGTTGTGGGGGAGTTTTGAAGGGGAGGAGTGATGGGGGAGTTTAGGAGGGGAAGGGCAAGGGGGGAGTTCAGGAGTGGAAGGGCAAGGGGGGAGTTCAGGAGTGGAGGGGTAGGGGGGAAGTTTAAGAGTGGCGGGGCAAGGGGGGAGTTTAGGAGTGTAGGTGCAAGGGGAGGGATTTGGATGGGAGGGGCAAGAGGGGAGTTTAGAAAGTGGATGATTAATGAAAGACGAACATTGAAAACAAATTGGGTTTGTTGTGATTTTCAAGTTAGCAATCCGCTTCAGAATGATGGAGGAGGGATGGAATGAATGTGAATTTAGACCATGTAGTGAGGGAGACGTATAAGATATTGAATTTCTTTTTTTTGAGGTGGAATGAGTTGGAGAGGAAATTGAGAAAAGCCTTTTAAATAGGAAGAAAAACAGCGTGTTGTAAAATACCACTGAGTAAAACACTGAAGGGGAAAGGTTATACATATTTAAATAATATTTAAACAGAACCGTGAACAATCTTATGTGCACAAAAATACCAACGGGGGGAGAGCCGAGAGGGACCACCACGAGTCACGTGAAGGGCAAACGGTGGATGGCAAGGAGTTAATGGGGGCGGGGCGAACAGCACACCTGGACAGAAAATACAGGATGAGTCAACAGTACACGTGGAGAAAGGAAAATAAATGTTTTTTTTTTTTTGTTTGTTTGTTTGGTTTTTGGGGGTGGGGGGGGGGGGGGGGGAGGTGGGGATTTAGAACGTTAGACAGAGTATTATGTTCGGGGTAGAAGGGAAAAAAACTAAGAGCCAAGCAAAACACGATTAAGATAACAAACACCGACGGGGGTACAACTACAAGGCCGCACACGAGGAGCAGAACACGATTAAATAATTACAAGTTACAGGAAATTCAAACCAAAAGTAACTATAATCAAAACAATAACGCATGGACGATAAAATAACGAGTTGAAATTTGACAATCTATCTGGGGAAATGGGGGAGAAACACGTGGTCGAAGAACGAACGAACGAACGAATAAGAATGAATAAACGAATGAGAACAGAGAAGGAAATGTTTTTTTTTTTGGATTTTTTTGAGTTGTGATTTACACAAGGAAGAGGGCTATGGGGTGAAAAGATTGGGAAAACAGAGAACGAAAGTTATTGGATCACAAAAACACGGACCGCTGAGAGAAAAACAAAGCCTCAAGGTTGTACAGTGTTCACTGTACAACTACAAGGCCTCAAAACACGACCCGAATTAACACGATTTTCAATACAGGTATGAAAGATTTGCACCGAAAATCTTCGTCGGGAGACAATATATACACCATAAAATAAATAGTTATAACGAAAATACAAATGGGAACAATTACTTAACTTCGATTTCGATGGATAGCGTGGAGAGCTGAGAATAAACGAACCCTCGCCAGCAAGACCGGAAACGGAAGTCGAAGTTTGTACCTCGTCGCTGCTGTTGTTACACCCCCCTTCTCTTTTTCTTCTGTACCTTTCAGTCTGTTATGTCTGGTTCAATGTTCCAACTCCTCCATGAGCCTCAACTTTGTATATAAAAACAAGACCAAAAGTCTAACAGCGGCGTAGCCGGGCTTGTAAAATATTATAAACCACACATACACATGATTAGCTTTTTAAACAGTCGCTAATGGTGTTTACAACATTAAACGACGAAATTTGGAGGAATCCCGACATCTATGAGGTAAGTTTTACTTACAGAACTGAGGGAAGATCTACTGTAATCTAGATTATACCCCACAAGGGTTGGAGGTGTGCTCATTTACCAAGCAGCTAGCTCGTGCTTGCCAAGCCAGCCGTTCCTTGAGGGTTTTGAATGGAGTGCTTGCTCGAATGCTTAAACCACTTGGCGATATCTCCACAATAAACTTGGTAAATGAACACACATCCAATGTTCTTGCGACCCGATCATAGATCGACTATAATCTATATACCCCAAAGCGGTTGTAGGCCTAATAGTAAATTAAAATGCTGGTCTGTGGACTCAGCCGTCGTAATGACATCATAGACGTAATGACGTAGCGGACACCAAAACTGCCGCGACTTTAATATGTAGTAAAAAAAAAAAAAAACCACCTTTAGAGGCCATTTTTCCCCGCAAAGCGGGGGTTGGCCTTTTTCGGGAACCGTGGTTGTTGTTGTTTTTCGGTCCCCTTTTTGAAGCAATGTTTTACGGCCGGATGCCCTTCCTGACGCCAACCCTTTTTGCCGCCTTTAACGACAAACAGGGAATTACCAGTGAACTGGTACTCAATTAGCCGACCTCGGAAGGATGACAGGCTGAGTCAACCCCCCTGGCGTTAATTGAGCAATTTAATAATAATAATTTATGGTTTTAAAGCAAACTTCCAAAGAAATGAAAAAGAAATCAAAAACAACCTGGCAGTGCATTAACTTCTCTCCAAATAAATCTATGCCTGTGTCCAACATTCATCTAGCTCAGGCAAAATCCATTAAACCAATTAACTTTTGTATTCATTCAAAAAGACCGATCTTTGAGAAAAAGATGCCCTGAACAAACTAATCTTTTGGACGAAGTTAGCTTTATCGTTTAACCCATCTTCCTTTTTAGGGGTAGGGTAGGGGTAGGTAGGGTAGGGTTTAGGGGTAGGGGTTAAGTAAGATGATATATTTTAACTTCCAGTAAGTTTGCAGTCACTACGAAGGGATTAGTGTTACGATTAGATTTACTATAATATTAACGTTACGTTTTCATCATTGCGAAAATGATATTACTACAAAAAAAAAACCGAGGCGAATTCCTTACTTCCTCGGTTATTAATATTAGTGCCGAACACCGCTCATCATGGAATCGTGAACCATACACCGCTTCAATCCATTAACTTTGCATTCATGACATTGGGATTAAAGTGTTATGGTTATATTTGCTATATTATTATTATTATTATAATTATTATTATTATTATTATTATTATTATTATTATTATTATTACGAAATCGATACTACTGAGACAATACACTACAAATTATGCAAATTATGTGAGAAATGGAAGCATTATGCTCTTTCATAGTGAATAAATCTACCAGCTCTTTCATAGTGAATAAACCGTCCCAGAGAACACGAATGGGAATTAATAATAAATATGGCAAGGTTGTTGGACGTTTGGCCCTTGGAAGTGGTACGTTGTCTCAGAGAGCAAATGTGACGAAGCTCCTGTATACAGTCATACTTGTATTGGTGACGTACGTATTTTACATTATCTTATGGTTTGGTGCTAACTGGGAGATCGCTGCAATGTGAAGCAGGATAATTCAATGAAACCCTGCTACCTGTATACCCATATGCTGAAAACTCCAGTGTTGTTTGACTGGTGACACTACAGGATGAATAATCAATCATCCAGGGGTGGCCATGCTAATCATCATACGGACCAAACAATTGTGATCGTTGTTGCAAAAAGGCAAAAACATCTGCTCCTTACCAAAGTAACGTTTGTCTTTGTGAATATTTTTTTTACCTCTGTCACCAAAGGTGGATGGAGGTTATGTTTTCACCCCTGTCTGTCTGTCTGTCTGTCTGTCTGTCTGTCTGTTTGTCTGTTTGTCTGTGAACAAGATATCTCAAAAGGTTGTGGACAGATTCGGATGAAACTTGGTGGACAGATTGCGTATGTGACAAGGAAGAATTGATTCAATTTTGGTAAAGATCTGGATCCGGATCCAAATCAGACAATTTTTAAAGTGATTCTTCACCATTGAGTGATATGGCTAAAACCGATATATAGCACAATGTCTCAAAAAGTTATGAACGACTTATGACTAAACTTGGGGGATGAGTTGGTTCGGTGACAAGAACAAACCAATTCGATTTTGGTTCAGGTCCGAATCCAGATCTGGCCTATCAGTGGGATACATAGCATAGACCAGGGGTCGGCAACCTTTTTGACATGAAGTGCCAGTTTCAAATGTTCTTGTTAATTCGTGTGCCATATCAACATTAAGTTTAACATTAAGTTTAAATATGACACCACATCAAAAAAATATTTCCAACAGACATGGAATTTTATTCCATCTATATAGGCTACATGCATTGCAACAGCATTTTAAAGAAACATTTATCTCTCATAATCAGGACATTGTAATGATCATTTTATCATTGTAAAATTTGTCCCCAATGAGGTTACAAATTATATGCACGGACCCCATTTCAAAACACTGCTTTCAGTAACTCATTTACAAAGTATTGCATTGGAAATAAATGTCAAAAAGGGAGAATAAACTGTATCAAACAGAAATACCAGTACTACACAAGAATGCTGCCACCCTCATGAAAACATCCACATCTGAGTTGGAAAAAAAGAAATGGACAAACAGCTACATATGCAAACCCATGTGTACCACAAATAAACAAATGCCTACCAGTCAGTGTGATCCCTGGCCCTGCTTTCCTTTGCTGAGCTCCATTATCTGGGGGTTGTAGTTAGTCATTTAAGTTGCACACATGCTTCGTAGTGGTCGGTTGTCAAACGACTGCGGGAGGGGCTGAGCACGTTCTTCATGTGTGAGAATATCTGCTCACAGAGGTACGTTGACCCGAAGACTGACAACAAAGCCAGTGCAACGTTCCGGACACAGCTGAACTTCTTCGGCACGGATGTCCAGCAGGTGAAGATTCAGGTTCCGTGATCTTGCACTGCCGTGGTTTCTAGTTGCCGTAGCTCTGCAAACTTAGTCACCCACAGTGTTGAACTCTTCAGCTCGATCAGCTGCATTTCCATGTCCTGTGTATCCAACCAGTCTGTCAGAGATAAATCCAATTCGTGTCAATCAAAGCTGTCTGGCTTGATCAAGAAAGAGAACATGGGTCCATACTTCTGAAAGTCCCCAAATCGTGTTGTGAACTCCGACTCAAGCTCGCTCATGTATTTGCATATTTCAGCGGTGCTGATGCTGTGCTGCGAGGACAGCTGCCTTACGTGTCTGAAGTCACGGAAAGTGGAGGTAGCAACATCGCTTGAAAAGATTGCTAGCTTGCCGACAAAAGCCGTCCATGTGTCGAACATGTCCAAAACAGTTTGCCCTGCACCTTGCAGTTGGGGATTGAGCTTGTTGAGGAGTCCCGTAATATCCGTGAGAAACATAAGTTTCACAACCCACTTCTCGTCCTCGAGTTCTGGGTAGTTTTGGCCCTTTTCAGCCAGGGAGGCCTTGATGGCATAGAAAGCACCTGACAAACCGCTCCAAAAATTTTCTGCAGCTTAGCCACCTAACAGCTCAGTGCAGAGGGATATCTTTGTATGTGCAGTTCATTTCCTCGAGCAGGGACTGGAACTGTCGGTGTGTCAGAGCAGATCGCTTAACTATGAAATTAATAACCTTTACTACCGTAGCCATAACCTCATTAAGATCTGAATTTGACATCTTTGCACAGAGGTTTTCTTGGTGTATTATGCAGTGGAGTTTCATGATGGGGTGACCGACGTTTTCCTCAATTAACCTGACAGCTCCCCTGTTTCCCGACCATGGAGGGGCCACCATCTGTTGTCACTGCAAAAATCTTCCTGATGTCAATCCCTCGCTCCTCAAAATGTTCCATAAACACCTTGGCTATGTCCTCACCTTTTGTTGTGTCCGACATTGGCTTTAAGCAGCAGATTTCCTCTCTTACAGTCGAATCACAGTATCTTGCCATGACTGCCAAACGTGGTATGTCATTCACGTCCACGCTCTCGTCAAGTGCAATGCTAAATACCACAGCATCTTTTAACCCAGCTATTTGCTGCACGTTGACATTTTCTGCCATTTCTTCGATGCGTCGCTCAACACTTCTAGCTGACATGGGAATACCTTTTATTCTTGATTTGATTGTCTTTGTTTGGTAAGCCTTCAAACAGAACCTCTGAGATACAGAGAAAAGCCTCCTTAATATATTCGCCATCAGTGAATGGCTTTCCGCGTTTCGCAATGCAATGAGCAATGCGATAGCTTGCTTCAGTCGCATGTTTTTTAGCAGTGGCAAAGATTTTGAGGGTGTTGGCTTACTTTCCCATACCTGGACACGGCACGTTTGATGGATTCTGCCTTGTCTGCCTGATCTTTGAAAGTTTTCTCGTGCTTTGTCTCAAAATGGCGCTTAACACTCGACGTTCGACAAACAACATTTTCAAAACATAAAGTACACACCCCACTCCACTCCACATACAAACAAAACCCCACTCTTCTGTCCATGATGGCTGGAATGCCCGAACCTTTACTTTAGCTTTATTAGCTAGCGGGGTTGCCATCATCTACCGAACCTGAACCGCTTCAATGCAATTCCTGTGGGAAATATGAGCGAGAGGCCGTACCGTCAATCAAACTAAATAAGACAGGCCGCGTAACAGTCAATGGCCGTTCAAGAGGTGATTTGGCATGCAGCTGAGAGGGCACTGCTTTCGCCAGTGTGCCATTGATTACGCTGCCGCGTGCCAATGGTGGCACGCGTGCCTAAGGTTGCCGACCCCTGGCATAGACTGTTCAGCCTGGCAGAGGTATGCGCTCTACTGAGTGCCGTTCTAGTTTTTTTGCTGTTTTTATCATAGCATACATAGCTGCTGTAAAATGACATTCCAAAAATATGCACTTCACTCGCAGTCATATTGGCGGCCTCCTGGTGAGGACACGTTTTCTTTCTTGGCTTTTCCGATGTTGTCAGTTCTTTTCTGCTAAGGGCATCAATGCTGAGATTTTGAATCAAAACTTCTGAATACTGAGTTAATTTCAGAAGAATTACCATTATGCTATCGAATTGTCAGCAAAAACTCAACTGATTCACTGATGCCTTTCATGGCCCGAATAATCTTCCTGCCCTGCCCATCAGTTTGGTTTATTTGGGACAATGTGATGGGTGACGTGCAATATATTTCCTCGGTACATTCCATCCCGGTTATTTAGTGTTCCAAATATGGCTTATTGATGAAGCATTTCTCGAGTTGACTGAGGAATCAAACCTATTCCTGGAAGTTGAATGCTGAAACTGTTGATTGATTTATAACCGATGTTGTAAAACAAGCAGGTTGGTCCGTTGTTTTTCAAACTTGGAGTCAACTTGGAGTTTTGTTCCAACAACTTGGAGGTTCATTCAAGGTATCCCTAATGGATAAATACGAATAGGCCATTCCTGTATTATTCAGACCCCTATCTTGATATACAAGCAGGGCAGGGTGCAAGTCGAATTAAGAAGGGGCATTTGTGAATGGGATTATTACAGATTGTGAATTAGTATTAAGAAACCTGGGCTTAATTTGTCTGAAGCGGTCCGAAGATGAGGCATGCGGCCTAAGGCCTATACGTACCATATTGTTGGAAGTGACGTTACGTCTATGCTTTCGATATTTGATGATCATTTTAGCAATCGGTTTGTTTGTGTTTCACACTGAATGAAAAACGTTACTGCAGAGCATGGCGATTGTGATATATGACAGGATAGATTAAAATATATATGACTAGCTGAATGCACCAGGCATTGCCCGGGTTCTTTTTGAATGAATTTAATCTTCTGTACATAGGTCTAACGAGAGCCCAGTATCAGTTAGTGCTCAACGATTCCTTGTTCTTTCTTCTGTCGGGCCCCGCGAGAGAGAATTTTGAAAGCATGTGTTGCAATCAGTCAGATATTCCTATTAAGTGCATAAGTTGTACTTCAAGAGAATTTTGAAACAAGAAGAAGATTTATTGTGAAATGGGCCCAGCCCGGCCGAGGCGGCCTCGACCGGCCTCACCACCTAGCCTATAACCTTCCCGGGGCCCGTCCCGACATCTTTTGTTTCAGAGGTTTCCTCCAATCTTTCACCGTTTAGGAGATTAGCGCGTGCAGACAAACAAACAAACAAACAAACAAACAGAAACTTTCTTACATATATATATATATATATATATATATATATATATATATATATAGATATATTAAAATGGCGGTGTGTGGAGTCAGCCGCCGCACCGCCGTAATGACATCAGACGTTACATGACAGGGTGATGTGATTACGAGATCCTCAGCCCTGATTGGTATACGTTTGAGAGACATACATAATACATACATACATACATACATACGCCATACATACATACATACATACATACATACATACATACATACATACATACATACATACATACAGTCACGTGAAAAAGTAAGTACACCCCATGTAAAGTTTTGACTTTTTCAACACATTTCAAAATACAGCTATTTGATCTTCATTTCAACAATGAATGAATGAATGAATGATCGTTTTTAAGGCCATTTTCCCCGCTAGAGCGGGGGCTAGCCTTGCGGGCCCCATGACAATCATGGTTCCCTGTTTGAGGCAATGTTTTTATGGCCGGATGCCCTTCCTGACGCCAACCCTTAGTCGCCTCTTACGATGCGCAGGGATACGGTGTACCTATTCTAAACCGGGGTACACACCGGATTTTCAACAATTTCAACAATTTCAACAATTTCAACAATTCTTCATTTCAACAATATTGACAGATAAAGGTGATATAATATAACAAATATCATGAAACATTTACATTTTGTAGTCTATTGTATAATTTAAATAAACATAAATGCAAATTTCGCATGTGGAAAAAGTAAGTACACCCTTGGCTCTAATGGGTGGTATTGCCTGCTTTGGCAGAAACAACCTCAAGTAGGCGTTTCTTATAACTGTCTACCAGTCTCTGACATCGACTGGGAGAAATTTTTGCCCACTCCTCCATGCAGAATTCTTTCAGCTGTGTGAAGTTTGAGGGGTTTCTTGCATGCACAGAAAACCACCTTTAGAGGCTATTTTTCCCCGCAAGGCGGGGGTTGGCCTTTTTCGGGCACCGTGGTTGTTCTTGTTTTTGTTGGTCCCCTTTTTGAAGCAATGTTTTACGGCCGGATGCCCTTCCTGCCGCCAACCCTTTTTGTCGCCTTTTACGACAAGCAGGGAATTACCAGTGAACTGGTACTCAATTTGCCGACCTCGGAAGGATGACAGGCTGAGTCAACCCCCCTGGCGTTAATTCAGCGATCGACCGGGATTCGAACCCAGGATCCGAAGATCCTAAGCTGGCACCCTAGCCGCTAGCCCAACACCAGCACAACTTGTTTCAAATCCCCCCACAACATCTCGATGGGATTTAGATCCGGGCTTTGACTTGGCCATTCCAGAACCCTCCATTTCTTTCTTTTCAGCCATTCCTTGGTGGATTTACTGGTGTGTTTAGGGTCATTGTCATGTTGCAAGGTCCACCTTCGGTTGAGCTTCAATTTTCTGACAGATGGCCTCACATTATCCTCAAGCACCCTCTGGTACAATGAAGAATTCATAGTGGATTATATGATGGTGAGCTGCCCAGGCCCTGATGCAGCAAAGCTGCCCCACACCATATTTCCACCACCATGCTTTACAGTTGGTATCAGGTTCTTGTGGTCAAATGCTGTCTTTGGTTTTCGCCAAACATGTCTTCTGGTACTGTGGCCAAATAGCTCTACCTTTGACTCATCTGTCCAGAGCACATTGTTCCAGAAGAGCTGGTCTTTGCCTAGGTGTTCATTGGCAAACTTTAGTCTTGCCCTGATGTTCTTTCTGGACAGCAAAGGTTTCCTCCTGGCACACCTCCCATGTAGATCAAATTTGTGCAGCCTCTTTCTTATGGTAGACTCGTGCACTTTGACATCAACAGTGGCAAGAGCTACCTGTACGTCCCGTGATGACATTCTGGGGTTCTTCGAGACTTCTTTCAGCATCTTGCGGTCTGCTCTCTGGCTGAACTTGCTGGGGCGGCCTGGCCTGAACAAGTTGGCGGTTGTTTGGAATCTTCTCCACCTGTAGATGATCTTCCGGACAGTGGAATGATTGATTTCAAATTGTTTAGAGATCTTTTTTAATCCCTTCCCAGACTCGTAGGCATCTATAACCTTCTTTCTGAAGGCCTCACCAGAGAGCTTTTTTGATCTCGGCATGGTGACGCTGCACACTTCAACAACAAAGAGCAAACCAACCGAAATGTCTGAGGTTTAAATAAGACAGGTTCCTCCAAGATCCTCTCTAACGATGTTCTAATCATTTGCACCTGAGCTGGTGCACCTGATTCTAATTTTAGGTATTTGAAGTCGTGATAAATGTAGGGGTGTACTTACTTTTCCACATGTGAAATTTGCATTTATGTTTATTTAAATTATACAATGGACTACAAAATGTAAATGTTTCATGATATTTGTTATATTATATCACCTTTATCTATCAATATTGTTGAAATGAAGATCAAATAGCTGTATGTTGAAATATGTTGAAAAAGTCAAAACTTTACATGAGGTGTACTTACTTTTTCACGTGACTGTACATACATACAGACGGACAAACACTGTTCTCGACTGCTTAGCCCTATGGGCTATGCTGTAAAAACCGACATTCATCCCTGGGTCACTTTATCCAAGCCTTTTGAGATCGCGGCTCCTCCTTTGCTTGGCCACCACAAACCGACACTTAACGGTGTCTCCTTTACACAGGCCTCCGTTTTACATATTCGGGTTCAAACTTGTGATGTTGTTCTTTCATTGCAGTTTGAGCACGTGTTTTTTTTTTTGCATTTGCGTCGGGCGTCTTTATGACAGCAAAGAAGGGATCCGTTATTTGCCAAATATGCGCAAAAGTTTGATCTGGTGAAGGCTTTTCTTTGTGAATTAGCCGAAACATTTTTCAAAGCAAACCTCATTAACAGATTGAAGTGGGTCACGTGCTCTCTTGCTGTTAACACTGCCCAGTAACACACGAAGCACTGCCCAGTACGACTGCGGACCACCATGGATCATTGTGATGAAATGTGTAAGTTGTTCAGGGCATTCTCGATAGTTCGCTTCCTCCTTGCGAAAGACACCATGGGGTCTTTAAGATCCACCAACGACCAATGTTGGCAGATGTGTCCGTCCACCTTAATGCCCTTCATGTGGATGGAGCACTCCTTGAAGCCTCTACCTGCACGATGCACTCGGCCACTTGATGCAGAGGATTGGTTTACGGTTCCACAACACGAGCAGGATGATCCATGGATTTTTTATTTTTTTTTATTTTTTGTATACAAGATCGAGGCTCGTGAAAGAGCTAACATTAATCATACAAAAAGTCAAACCGACACATAAAACACAAAATAAGGGGAGCGGTAGACAAGATGGGGAGTTAGGGGGAAGGACACAAACACAACATTTGAGAGCGAGGACATCAAGAGAACTGTGGGAGGGAGAGGGCTTGGGGGGAGGTGGGAGAGGTATAAAACATATGGACACTGCAAGGATTTCCAGGAAAGAAGTTGGAATTTCAAAAAAGTGGATCTGGTGTAAGAATTAGCGGGGGTAAAAAAGATCAAGGTTTTGGATGGGGGATTTGCCTTCCTTGTTGGGATATTGGGATATTGGGATACAACAAATAGTTGCTTCCGACCACGTGGAGCCCCTGCGATCGCAAGGGAACTATTGATTGGTTATGAACCAATGCTCTAAGGGTCTTCATGGAGCTTAATATTCCTCTCGCCATTTACAGATTGATATCAAATGACAGGCCTTGCCGATTTTTGTTGTTGTTGTTTGTTTCAAATCTGAAACAGAGGGGTGTTTGTGATTTTTTTTTTTTTGTTGTTTGTTTTTGTTTTAGGGTTTGTTTGAGGGTCATGGAAGGGTGAGCTGTAGATAGGGATTTCATAAATTGATTACTTGGCACTGCCGAGCCTGCCTTCCTGTGCTGGAGTCAGAAAATAGGGTTTGTGTCGGGTTGTTGTGGTGTCTGTGTCGCTGTGTTGTTTGTGTTCTTTTGTGCACGGTTATGAAAGTTTTCTTTTTTCTTTTGTTTTGTAGTATTGGTCTGCAAAAAAATGTTTTTTTTTTAAACCGAATGTGCTTTTGAGAAATGCAAAGTGTATCTGTTCTTCTCTCATTTTCTGTTGGCCTGCGCTTTGGGCATTGAAGCCAAGCGGAGAGAATAATCCGATAGGCAATAAATTTCTTCCTGGATGTTTATACAACTGTGGGGTCTGGGACGTTTTTGTGGATAGTATTTTGCTGGGTTCCTTTTGCTCACTTTTTAGTTGTTAGTTGTGTTTCCATTTTGACTTTTCCTGCGATTGCTTCTGAAGTTTCAGCAGCGTAGATGAACACTCAGCTGTTATGGAGATGTAATCCAGGATTTGTGGAATGAGGGAGGAAAGCATTGAGGAGGTTGTGGTGATGATGAACTATTCTGTCCAGCAGAATTTTCGGGTGAGATATAGACGTACCTGTGCGATAAAGTTGTCACACCCAGAATATGCTTTCAGGTTAAATGTTTCCATTGAGGTGAATGTGATATGGTGAGGGACAATGAGGTGTTTGATTTGTAATCGGGAGGAGTGGAGTGGAGTGGAGTGGAGTGGAGTGGAGTGGAGTGGAGTGCAGTGCAGTGCAGTGGAGTATTCGTTTTGAGGTGGTTCAAGATTGAGAATGGAGAGTGATGTGATCGCTGTTAATCATCATCTACTACTATGAATACGACTTCGGCTACGACTATTCTTGGCTCCAAATATTCTCAACTTTTTGGGAGGTGGGTTGGGCAACGTTTTTTGGCCCAAGTCTTACACGAATCGGTTGGCCAGGCCTGTCGTTCTATTGAAGGTGAAAGAAATGTGTAA
Organism: Myxine glutinosa; assembly: GCF_964187855.1. NCBI lineage: Eukaryota > Metazoa > Chordata > Myxini > Myxiniformes > Myxinidae > Myxine > Myxine glutinosa. The sequence goes on along the minus strand of NC_136274.1, from coordinate 73,776,419 downwards.
GTTGTTCAGGGTGTTCTCGATAGTTCGCTTCCTCCTTGCGAAAGACACCATGGGGTCTTTAAGATCCACCAACGACCAATGTTGGCAGATGCATTGTCCACCTTAATGCCCTTCATGTGGATGGAGCACACCTTGAAGCCTCTACCTGCATGATGCGCAACACAGAGGGACAGTTTATGGCTCGGTCGAGATTTCAGTCCAGGCTAGACAGCTCAAAGGTGAGTGTGTGTTCCTCTTCCTCTTAAGCTATCCTGTCAGCCCATACCAACAATCATAATGAGCAATGGATAAAACCAACAAGCCTTTGATTGATGTATGCTAAGTACTGTAGGAAGCATGGGGAAGCTTTCGTTTTGGGCGTTAACCCTTCGTCGGACCAAAAGAAAGATAACGCCCAAAACGTATTACCTCCGACAGCGGTTAGCCTACCTTGATCAACGTCCTGTTGATTCCATCCATTGTTATACCTGTCTGTCGACTTAAATACACGTCAGCTTTCGTGAGCCCAACCAGTTTTATTTTTATGTTAAAGGCTTCCGCCACTGACTATATAGTCCTCATCAATGCCAGGCCTGAAATAAAATAACTGCATTGATAAATGTGAGGAAAGAGAAGCAAAAGAGAGAGAATGTAAAGGTGAGGAGTGAAAATGAGTAAGACAAGTCGGGAGATGACGATGGTTCTTGAGTGAGCGGTATTATCTGTTATGAGACTAGTTAGCTACACAATACCGAAAATTCGGTTCGGTTCCGACAACTTTGAAAATTTGACCTTTGTGACCTTGAAATGTCAAAACGAAGGTTACTGACCTTGAAATGAGATAGAAAATAATGTATAATCTGTTATGAGGTTAGTTAGCTACACAATACCGAAAATTCGGTTCGATTCCGACAACTTTGAAACTTTGACCTTTGTGACCTTCAATGGTCAAAGGTCAAAGATTCTGAAATTTGTTGGAAAACTTGTATTTCATGATGTATGTGATAAATATAAGATCATGTACGACATTTCACCCTATCAAGAAGCGAACAATGTAATAAAACCATCAAAAATCGACTTTTCTAAATTTCGTGACCTTGTGATCTTGACCTTGAGGCGAAAAAGAAAAATCGAGCTCCGTGGGGCTAGACACATGACATTGGCCGAACCAAATATCGAACCCCTGTCAGATTCCACCAACTCCCTCAGAAGATGTAGCTTGAAATCGATTAACCCCTAAAAAGACATCTTTTTTGGGCATGCCTCCGCCCACAATGGGGGCAATACGCCCACTCTAGGCAGGACACAACTAGATCATGATATCAACCTCCCACCCAAGTTTCATCAAGATCGGATGATATCATCGGGTAGTTATGCTGCGGACAGACAGACAGACAGACAGACAGACAGACACACACCCATGATGAATATAGTGGTCACTCTGTTTGATAACTCGTGAACCAAAAAGTGTATGATGTTTGTTTTTGAGAAAGAGAGGTTGAAGTTAGCCTGGTAGATACCGTTTGAGTGAGATAGGAAGTAAGACCAGCACTCCTGACAGAGAGAGTGTGAGATGGTTCCGGGCACCACTTTAAGTCCGAACGGTAGTACTACCCTGAGCGGTTGCTGTCTACAACCTACTACCTAGATGTTGGTTCATTTAAAAATCAAAATGCCTTGCCCAAAGAGGAAGTTATATGGGGTTACTAAGCATTTGAGATGAATTTGACCATGTTATTTTGAGATGCTTACACAAAGCAGGAGAGCACAAAGGTGTGAGTAATCTAGGCCTGTGGTTGTACAAATACAAACCTATATACATTGCGTCTCTGAAGCACTTCTTCTTCTTCTATTCTTTTCTCTGGGAACAAACCAATTTGAACATCCAATGAAACCTATCTTTCAGATTATAAATCAGTTAATAGATAGTCACAGCCTGGGATGGAAGACTGTGGCTAGTGGAGTTGTTCAGAGGTTAGTTGTTTTGTCAATTGCCGTTTTGAAAGTTCTGTAAATGTTCTGGATGGGGTGCGGATTAATTTTATCGAACTTCCCCGATTGTTGTCACTTGGGAGGTAAGGTGAATATTATTGAATGGTGTGACAGATGCAATCAATTTTGATCCCTTAGCTATGTAGGCTCAATCCCTGGTGTTGGGCTAGCGGCTAGGGTGCCGGCTTTAGGATCCTAGGATCCTGGGTTCGAATCCCGGTCGATCGCTGAAGTAACGCCAGGGGGGTTGACTCAGCCTGTCATCCTTCCGAGGTCGGCAAATTGAGAACCAGTTCACTGGTAATTCCCTGTTTGTCGTAAAAGGCGACAAAAAGGGTTGGCGTCAGGAAGGGCATCCGGCCGTAAAACATTGCTTCAAAAAGGGGACCCAAAAAACAACAACAACCATGGTTCCCGAAAAAGGCCAACCCCTGCTTTGCGGGGAAAAATGGCCTCTAAAGGTGGGTTTTTAAATATTTTTTATGTAGGCTCAGAAATGTCAGGAGCTTCATATAGAAGGGGTTTCCCCAAAATAATGCCTTCCGCTCACTAAATAACAAAAAGAGCCGAGGAGGTAAACATTGAAGTATAGTATTTGGCAAATTCTCCATTTGGAAGGATGACAGCACGGCGCATTTCATAATAGTGTGTGTGTGCGTGCGTGCGTGCGTACGTACGTACATACATACGTACATACATACATACATGCAGTTAAGCCCAAAATTATTCATACCCTATGAAAAATCGGAGATTTTTGCATTTATCTCATACTTACTAGCTAAAGTGGTGGAACTTTCACTTCAGGCAAGGACATTTAGTTGGCATGAACAAATCCACATTATATTTTGGCTCAACATTATTGGCATAACAATTAATGTTGATAGTTTTTGTTTTTATGCCTGTCCAAAATTATTCATACCCCATACCAAGTCTCAGAATTGAGGCCAATGTTTGTGATAATGCACATGCTTTTGACATTCCTCAGATTCTTTATAATGTCATGCAATTATTCCAAGATGTGTGCATAAAATCTGAATACAATACAAATGTGGTCTATTGAATGTACAGTGAGGAATGTTACAGAACAACACTCTGCTTTTAGACTATAAATTAAGGGGAGCTGATGCAATCATTCTCAGTTCATAGTCAGCATGGCGAAGAAGAAAGAACTCAGTGAGGACCTTCGGTTGTGCATTGTGAATGCTCACAAGGAGGGGAAAGGCTACAAAGCTATTTCGAAGCAATCCCGAGTGCCAGTTGCCGCCATACAAAGCATAATTAGGAAGTACAAGGAGTTTCACACTGTAAAAAACATTGAAGGACGTGGTCGGAAGCCAAAGGTGTCACCTCGTCTGGCAACAAAAGTATGGCGAGAGGCCAACAACAATCCACGGATCACCATCAAGGCTCTCCTGAACAACCTTGGCGAGTCTGGGACCAAGATATCAAGGGAGACACTCCAGCGGACGTTGCACAAAGGACGCCGACCAAGAAAGACTCCACTCCTGAAACAGAGGCATAGAGAAACTCATCTGGCATTTGCAAGAGCGCACCTGGACAAATATCCAAGCTTTTGGTCATCAGTTCTGTGGTCGGATGAGACGAAAATGGAGCTTTTCGGGCGCAGAGATGTTGCTTTCGTTTGGCGAAAAAAAGGTGAAGCATACAACCCGAAGAACACAGTCCCGACCGTCAAGTATGGAGGCTGGGAGCATAATGCTTTGGGGATGTTTCTCAGCCAGTGGGCCCGGCAATCTCGTCAAAGTGGATGGCATCATGAAAAAGGAACAGCACATCAAGATCCGTGAGGAAAACATCAAACAGTCCGCAGAGAAACTTCACCTCGGGCAGCATTGGACATATCAGCAGGACAACGATCCAAAACATACCACCAAGTCAGTCAAGAAATTGTTCCGGGATAATGATGGAGACGTTCTTGAGTGGCCAAGCCAAAGTCCGGACCTCAACCCAATCGAGAATCTCTGGATGCGGCTCAAGACCCGAGTGGTGGCAAGGAAGCCTTCCAACCTCAAAGACCTGGAGACCTTCGCGAAGGAGGAGTGGGTCAAAATCCCTGCAGAGACATGCAAAAACCTTGTGAGCAAGTGTAAGAACCGTTTTGAGGCTGTGATCACAAACAGAGAATTTTCTGTTGATTACTGAATGTGACTGAATTGATCTAAGCAAGGGTATGAATAATTCTGGACATCACATTTTTTGTAAATCTGTCAATAAAATACCCCCGAAACAATGTATTTCTTGAAATGTCTCTTGCAGTGATTCTTTCAGCTGTTTGTCACATTCTTATGTAACGTAAGCCACAAGAAACTCATTCCTCAAATAACACGATTCAAAATACTCCGAATTTGGTAAGGGTATGAATAATTTTGGGCTTAACTGCACATACATACATACATACAGTCATGTGAAAGAGCAAGTACACCCCATGTAAAGTTTTGACGTTTTCAACATATTTCAACATACAGCTATTTGATCTTCATTTCAACAATATTGATAGATAAAGGTGATATAATATAACAAATATCATGAAACATTTACATTTTGTAGTCCATTGTATAATTTAAATAAACATCAATGCAAATTTTGCATGTGGAAAAAGTAAGTACACCCCTCCATTTATCACTACTTCAAATACCTAAAATTAGAATCAGGTGCACCAGCTCAGGTGCAAATGATTCGAACATCGTAAGAGAGGATCTTGGAGGAACCTGTCTTATGTAAACCTCAGATATTTAGTTTGGTTTGCTCTTTGTTGTTGAAGTGTGCGGCGTCACCATGCCTAGATCAAAAGATCTCTGAGGCCTTCAGAAAGAAGGTTATAGATGCCTACGAGTCTGGGAAGGGATTTAAAAATATCTCCAAACAATTTGAAATCAATCATTCGACTGTCCAGAAGATCATCTACAAGTGGAGAAGATTCCAAACAACTGCCAACTTGTTCAGGCCAGGCCGACCCAGCAAGTTCAGCCCGAGAGCAGACCGCAAGATGCTGAAAGAAGTCCCTAAGAACCCCAGATTGTCATCACAGGACCTACAGGTAGCTCTTGCCACTGTTGATGTCAAAGTGCACGAGTCTACCATTAGAAAGAGGCTGCACAAATTTGATCTACATGGGAGGTGTGCCAGGAGGAAACCTTTGCTGTCCAGAAAGAACATCAGGGCAAGACTAAAGTTTGCCAATGAACACCTAGGCAAAGACCAGCACTTCTGGAACAATGTGCTCTGGACAGATGAGTCAAAGGTAGAGCTATTTGGCCACAGTACCAGAAGACATGTTTGGTGAAAACCAAAGACAGCATTTGACCACAAGAACCTGATACCAACTGTAAAGCATGGTGCTGGAAATATTATGGTTTGGGGCAGCTTTGCTGCATCAGGGCCTGGGCAGCTCACCATGATAGAATCCACTATGAATTCTTCATTGTACCAGAGGGTGCTTGAGGATAATGTGAGGCCATCTGTCGGAGAGTTGAAGCTCAACCAAAGGTGGACTTTGCAACATGACAATGACCCTAAACATACCAGTAATTTTTGTATACAGAATCGAGGCCCGTGAAAGAGCTAACATTTATCACACAAACAAATCAAACAGACAAACAAACAAAGTATATAAAAAGGGGAGCGGTAGACAAGATGGGGAGAGAAGGGGAAGCACATAAACACAACATTTGAGAGCAGGGACATCGGGAATGTGTGTGAGGGAGAGGGCTTGGGGGGAGGCGGCATTGGAAGGGGGGGGGGGGGGGGGGTGGGAGAAGTATAAACAGAAGGACACCAAGAAATTCCAGGAAAGAAGTTGGTATTTCAAAAAAGTGGATTTGGGGTGAAATTAGTGGGGGTAGAAAAGATCAGGGTTATGGATGGGGGAAGATAAGAGATTGTGGTGAATAGCTGTTTTAAAGACCTGGAGGGAAGAGTGGGATTGAAGAGAGTGGGGGAGTTTGTTCCAGAGGCGGGAGAAAAGAGGAATGAAGGAGTGAAGGTGAGCAGAGAGTCCTGATTTTGGCAGTTTAACCATGAGAGGGTTGCAGGCAGATCTTGTGCGACCTGTAGGAATATTTGGGGGACAGAGCCCAGAGAGAGCTGGAGGATCAAGGCCGGAGAGGAGTCGGTAGAAGACAGAAAGACCACCAACCTGTCTGTGGTGAGTAAGTGAAAGGCCCTCGCCCTCGGAGGTAGCTTCATCGCGAGAGATTCCAATGATTCTGAACGCTTTGGTCTCAACAGCGTGAAGACGAGCTAGGTGTGAGGCAGGAGCGCCAGCCCAGAGGAGAGAGAGCAGTATTCCATTGAGCTGTGGATGAAAGCTTTGTATGTGGTGAGGAGCTCAGGTGTGCCAAGTGTTACGGATTCGTCACTTCCGTCGTTGTGGTTTTCATCCACTCTAAGCATTTTTGCTTCCATGCACTATTATTGTTATCGTTTAAGTGAAATGGAGATAACTGTTTTCAAAAGGTTAAAAATTAGTGTTTTAAAAGAAACCGGAAACCGGATCGGGAGGAACCGGAAGAAGAAGAAGAGCAAGAAAAAAGCGGAACAAGTGAGGTCGGGAAGAAAAGCCGAGCTGCTTTGAGGTCTCGAGGAGACGCTGGCGAACGGGGGTCACGAGCGAACTTTGGGTTTCCTGGGAAAGGGATGCCTGCGAAAGAGTTGTGATCGCTGTGACAGATAAACCTGTGTGACAGGTTTTGCGGTTGATTCCGAAGAGAATTGTTGTTGGAGTGCAGGTACGCCTCCAGTATGGGCCCGTCGGCCATTTTGCCTCTCTCCCGCCATTTCGCATCGCTCCAGCCTTTTCACCCCGCTCCAGCCATTTCACCGCACCCAGCCGTTAGCCTGGTTTGCGTGTGTAACGTGGATTTTGATTGGGAATTTGTGGTTCTCCGTTTGGGAGCCGTTGAACGTTCATACCCGAAGGTGTGATTTCCCAGTCACCTTTTGAGGGCGACCTGGTGTTGGCTTTGTGGTTAGGGTGCCAGCTTGGGATCCGAGGATCCTGGGTTCGAATCCCGGTCGATTGCTGAATTAACGCCAGGGGGGTTGACTCAGCCTGTCATCCTTCCGAGGTCGGCAAATTGAGTACCAGTTTGCTGGAATGAATGATAATAATAATAATAATAATAACAATGCATTTATTTTATATAGCGCTTTTCAGGGAGCCCAAAGACGCTTTGACAGAGTGCAAAACATAATGCGTAGCAAAACATAAAAACAATTGCAAAAAACAAGAATCAATAGGGAAATATTCAAAGCAAAAAGGAGGGAGAAGGAGAAGAGATAGTCAGGGATTAAATGCTTTGGGTTAAATGTTGAATGCAGTGTTGAACAGGTGGGTCTTGAGTGATGTTTTAAATGTGGTGAGTGAGGAGGAGTCTCTGATGGTGTGAGGTAGTGAGTTCCAGAGGGTGGGAGCAGCGATGGAGAAGGCCCTGTTCCCCCAGGATCTGAATTTGGTCCGGATTGGGGGGGGGGGGGGAGGGGTCAGGAGGTTGGTACCAGCAGAGCGGAGGTTGCGGTTGGGAGTGTGTCTGGAGAGGAGGTCAGCCATGTAGGATGGGGCCAGGTTATGGAGGGCTTTGTAGGTCAAGAGGAGGATTTTGTACTGGATTCTCTGGGAGATGGGGAGCCAGTGAGGCTTGTAAAGGACGGGGGTGATGTGGTCACGGGTCCGGGAATGGGTGAGTAGACGGGCAGCGGAGTTCTGAATGTATTGGAGTTTATTGGTGATTGTTGAGGGTGAACCATAGAGGAGGCTATTGCAGTAGTCCAGACGGGAGGTGATGAAGGCGTGGATGAGGGTTTCTGCAGCCATGGAGGAGAGGGATGGACGGAGACGGGCGATGTTTTTCAGGTGAAAGAAGGCTGTCTTTGTGATCTGTTTAGTGTATTTGTCGAAGGAGAGGGTTTGGTCAAAGATGATGACAGGATTCTGGATGTGAGGGGAGGTGGATACTGGGATACCGTCGATGTTGAGGGCAAAGTTATTGGTGGATTTTATGAGCGTTTTTGGGCCAATGATGATTATTTCAGATTATCATAGTTAAGTTTGAGGAAGTTAATTTGAAGCCAGGATTTTATTGCAGTGATGCAGTTTGTCAGGATAGAGTGGGTGGCGGTGGAGATGGACTTGGTGGAGATGAAAAGCTGGATGTCATCGGCGAAGCAGTGGAATTGGAGACCATGACGGCGGATTAAGTGACCGAGGGGGGACAGGTAAAGGATGAAGAGATGGGGCCAAGAACTGAACCTTGGGGGACACCTTGGGGGAGGGGAGCAGTGGGGGATTTGCAGTTATTGATGGAGATGAACTGGCGTCTGTCAGAGAGGTATGATTTAATCCAAGAGAGGGCAGTGCCAGTAACGTTAAAGGTGGTTTCAAGTCGGGTGAGGAGGATGGTGTGATCGATGGTGTCAAAGGCGGCGCTGAGGTCGAGGAGGATGAGAAGGTTGAGGTTGCCAGCGTCAGAGGAGAGGAGAAGGTCGTTGGTGATTTTGAGGAGAGCAGTTTCAGTACTGTGGTTGGAGCGGAATCCGGATTGGAATGTTTCATACAGGTTATTGGCAGAGAGGTGATGTTTGAGTTGAGCGGCTACAGCGTGTTCCAAAACTTTCGACAGAAAGGGTAGGTTGGAGATGGGTCTGAAGTTGTTTAGGGTGTCAGGGTTTAGTCCAGGTTTTTTCAGAATGGGGGTAACAGCAGCAATTTTGAGGGATGGTGGGACGATGCCTGTAGACAGGGAGGAGTTTATTGTTGCAATGATAAGTGGAGAGAGAGCAGGAAGGGAGGCCTTGACAAAGCTGGAGGGGATGGGGTCAAGAGTGCAGGTGGCAGTTTTCATTCCTATGAGGAGTTCAGAGAGGTCAGTAGGGGATATTGGGGAGAATTGAGACAGGGGATGGCAGGATAAGGGGGGGCAGGTCGTTTGAGGGGGAGCAGGTGCAGCGGTGGTCAAGCTGTTGTTGATGTTTTCAACTTTGCGTTGGAAGAATGAAAGGAAGGAGATGCAGTTGTCTACTGTGAATGACTGGGTGGTGGTGTTCAGGGGGCTGAGGAGTTTGTTTATTGTAGAGAAGAGTGATTTTGGGTTTCCGGAGCCAGAGTGGATAATTTGAGAGTAGTAGGCGGAGTGGGCGCGGGAGAGGGCATCTTTGTAGTGTTGTAGGTGGTCCTTGTCGGCTTGGGAGTGAATTGTGAGACCTGTTTTATTGCGGAGTCTTTCAAGTTGGCGAGCACGAGTTTTCATCAGGCAGAGTTCAGGGGTAAACCAGGGAGCAGAATGGGTGAAAGAAACTGTTTTGGTAAATGATCCCGGTGTGTACCCCGGTTTAGAATAGGTACACCATATCCCTGCGCATCGTAAGAGCGTGACCAAGGGTTGGCGTCAGGAAGGGCATCCGGCCATAAAAACATTGCCTCAAACAGGGAACCATGATTGTCATGGGGCCCGCAAGGCTAACCCCCGCTTGAGCGGGGAAAATGGCCTTAAAACGATCATTCATATTCATTCATTCATTCTTTTGAGGGCACCTTTGCGCCTCTTTGGCAGCGTGACTGTCAGCCGAACTGGATTCTGGTCTCGATACGACATTTTTCTTGCGATCACCGGAGCGTGGATCGACTTTGGCTTGGTGCCGGGACAGAGACTTTGGGAATGTTATTTCCGCTCACTTGGAGCACAGTGAGTTATATTGTAAGAAACTGATGGTACCATCATAGGAACTAGGGCATGCCCGTACGTGGGTGCCCGTTCCTTGCCAAAAAAAAAAAAAAACGCTACCCGTACGCTCTACCCCGCCCGTACGCCCGTAAACAAAAAAAACAACGCTCTTCGCTTCCGCCCTTCGCTCTGACTGAATTGGGAGAAATAATGCGCATAAGAAATCGAGAAATTATTATTTTCTCCGGAAGAAATCGAATTACGAACCGTAATGGCGCACGCACTCGGCTCGGCTCGCTCTCACATCGGCCACGCCTACGCAACAACGCGTTCTGTGATTGGCTGCCGGAAGTGCAGTCTTCACTGTCCGGAAGGTCGCATATCGCAGTTACGATGAATCGCAAATTAGTTTTAATTAGTTTTAAAACATAGTTGAACGCCAACATAGTTTGCCAACGTGAAATAAATGAATACGCTCTCAAATGTGCCGTCCGAGGCAGAGTCTGTTCGCCACGTTCGGCACACGTGATAGCTCGCTGCTCTCTGATTGGTTGAATCGTTTTTTGGACATAGCTCGGTAACTACTTCTCCGATTAATATGAAACCTTGAAAAGGCACATCCTCGGGTCCCCAGCATTATACCTGGCAAGTTTAAAGTATATCGGACCGGTAGTTGTCGAGAAACAGCGGTCACAGACAAACAGACAGACATACATACATACATACATACATACATACATACATACACACAGAGATTACTGGAATTATAGATAGATGATATAATATTTGTTGTACAATTGATTAATATTGTTCTTGTGCTGTTATTCTTGTGTGACCTTTATACAATACTTGTTTTTTGGGAACAATTGGTGTGGTTTCACCATTGGTCATTGACACACAGAATAACACATCTTTCTGCCGTGACTCCTTTCGGGGCTCGGAGGTACACCGTGACCGGGGTTTGGGGAGGAGCACGTAACACAAGGAAGGACTTCGCACGACGGAGGATGCCCAGTTTGAAATGTGGTTTTCCCAGGAAAGATCATGGCAGATAGTGAGACCCAAAAGCTTGAGTGACAGAACTTCCTGGAGAGGATTATTCAGAAAGTGGATGGGAGGGTTGTCCAGTCGGTCTTTTCGGAGAGACATCGTAAGAGTGTGAGATTTGTCAGGATTGAAAGACATGTTCCACTTGTTTGCCCAGTCTGTGATTTTGTCGAGGTCTGCAGAGAGTGAGGAGGGTGCAGACTGCCGATCTGAGGGATGAGGAATGGAGCGGCAGAGAGTGGAGTCATCAGCAAAGAGTGGAGTCATCAGCAAAGAGATAGAGAGGATTTTCAAGAGAGTCGGAGAGATCATTGATGAAGACCAGAAAAAGCACAGGGCCAGAACACTGCCTTGGGGAACTCCAGTCTGGACAGGAAGAGGAGATGAGAGAAACCCATTCAGGGCCACACGTTGACTACGACTAGAGAGGAAGTCCGCCAGCCATGCGTGGAGATTTTCATGGATACCAAAGGAGGATAGTTTGGTGAGCAGATCGGGGTGCCAGACCGTATTGAAGGCATGTTATATGTCAAGGGAGACAGCTCTAATTTCCTGTTTAGCATCGAGGACCTCCATCCATTGTTGAGACAGCAGAAGCAGCATGTCCAGAGTAGAGTGACCTGGTCTGAAACGAAATTGATGATCAGAGATCAAGCCATTGGAGAAGAGGAAAGATTTCATATCTGAAGCAATGATGGATTCCATGACTTTGCTGATAATTGGGAGAAGGCTGATTTGTCTGTCGTTGCGAGGATCTTTTTTTGCACCTTTTTGTGTAAAGCGGTGATGTTGGCTGATTTCCAAGCTGATGGCAGATGACCTTGAGCAAAAGAGAGGGTGAAGAGAACAGAGAGAGCGTGTGAAAGAGCAGAAGAACAGGACAATGACCCTAAACATACCAGTAAATCCACCAAGGAATGGCTGAAAAGAAAGAAATGGAGGGTTCTGGAATGGCCAAGTCAAAGCCCGGATCTTAATCCCATCGAGATGTTGTGGGGGCATTTGAAACGAGCTGTGCATGCAAGAAACCCCTCAAACATCACACAGCTGAAAGAATTCTGCATGGAGGAGTGGGCAAAAATTTCTCCCAGTCGATGTCAGAGACTGGTAGACAGTTATAAGAAACGCCTACTTGAGGTTGTTTCTGCCAAAGGGGGCAATACCACCTATTAGAGCCAAGGGTGTACTTACTTTTTCCACATGCGAAATTTGCATTTATGTTTATTTAAATGATACAATGGACTACAAAATGTAAATGTTTCATGATATTTGTTATATTATATCACCTTTATCTTTCAATATTGTTGAAATGAAGATCAAATAGCTGTATGTTGAAATATGTTGGAAAAGTCAAAACTTTACATGGGGTGTACTTACTTTTTCACGAGACTGTATACAGTTGTGGCCAAAAATATTGGCACCCTTGCACTTTTTTCAAATAACTCACAATTTTCTCTAAAAATAAGTTGAAATTGACGAAAGTATTTTGTCTCCACAATTCTTTATTTCACTGTTAATATTACAGAACCTTTGTTTTTGATTCAGAAATTAATATGTCCTTTTAAATCAGAAAATCAAAAGAAATGGCATTGACAAAATTATTGTCACCCTTGACTTAATATTTGGTAGCACGGCCTTTGGACAAAATAACAGCAGTCAAGTGTTTCCTATAGTAAATCGGGAGCATGAATTTTGGAATTGTTCTTGCAGGTATCTGAAATGGGGGAGGGGGGAGGGGGGAGCGGTGGGTTGGTGGCAATCTGATTGCATTGATTGGGCTTAGTGAACAGTCAGCATTAAGTAGGACAAATATAATTTGGAGGGATATAATGTGGTGCTGACATTGATTAGGGGTCTGGTTCGGCCACATGTAGAATGTTTTCTTTAATTCTGGTCATGTCGTTGTAATGAAAAATATATGTGCAATCGTTGGCTATTCAGCATGGAGCGAAAAAGAATGTTATGGTGGTCGGGCTTAAGTTATGAGAGGAAATTGTGGGGATTATTAAAGAAGATTGACAGACTTGAGGATATATTTGAGATTGTGCGGGGGGGAAGGGATTATGGGGGCACACATTGAAAAGCAGATAAAAGAGAGCATGATGAGCATTGTAATGGGGCTTCTTTCAACTCATGGATATACCACACAATAATGTGTGATTGGAGGACATCTGATGGGATAGTATGGGATTTGGTGGGAAGGGAGGGCTCCAGAATAGCAACAATGATGTGATTAAGGGAATAAATAGAGACGACAGCAACCTTGTGACCATTTGGCCATTGAAACCCCACCCACTGGAATGCCATGACGTCATCGGGCATGGTGAACGCTTTGAGAAAAGTTTACTTTTGACTGGGCCAAATGGAATGAAAGGAGGAGTTGTTAATTTGAGATGCCGAAGGCAGAATGGTAGGAGTTATTAATTTTGCTGACGATGTTTGGGGACTATGCGAAGCAATGAAAGAGTAGATCGGAAACCTTGCAGTCTTTTAATATCTATAGATTGGAGAGGAGTTGGTATGGGACTGGTGTATAGACAAAGGGACTGGTGCAGTCTTTTAATATCTATAGATTGGAGAGGAGTTGGTATGGGACTGGTGTATAGACAAAGGGACTGGTGCAGTCTTTTAATATCTATAGATTGGAGAGGAGTTGGTATGGGACTGGTGTACAGACAAAGGGACTGGTGCAGTCTTTTAATATCTATAGATTGGAGAGGAGTTGGTATGGGACTGGTGTATAGACACAGGGACTGGTGCAGTCTTTTAATATCTATAGATTGGAGAGGAGTTGGTATGGGACTGGTGTATAGACAAAGGGACTGGTGCCGTCTTTTAATATCTATAGATTGGAGAGGAGTTGGTATGGGACTGGTGTATAGACAAAGGGACTGGTGCAGTCTTTTAATATCTATAGATTGGAGAGGAGTTGGTATGGGACTGGTGTATAGACACAGGGACTGGTGCAGTCTTTTAATATCTATAGATTGGAGAGGAGTTGGTATGGGACTGGTGTACAGACAAATGGACTGGTGCAGTCTTTTCATATCTATAGATTGGAGAGGAGTTGGTATGGGACTGGTGTATAGACAAAGGGACTGGTGCCGTCTTTTAATATCTATAGATTGGAGAGGAGTTGGTATGGGACTGGTGTATCGACAAAGGGACTGGTGCCGTCTTTTAATATCTATAGATTGGAGAGGAGTTGGTATGGGACTGGTGTATAGACAAAGGGACTGGTGCAGTCTTTTAATATCTATAGATTGGAGAGGAGTTGGTATGGGACTGGTGTATAGACAAAGGGACTGGTGCAGTCTTTTAATATCTATAGATTGGAGAGGAGTTGGTATGGGACTGGTGTATAGACACAGGGACTGGTGCAGTCTTTTAATATCTATAGATTGGAGAGGAGTTGGTATGGGACTGGTGTATAGACAAAGGGACTGGTGCAGTCTTTTAATATCTATAGATTGGAGAGGAGTTGGTATGGGACTGGTGTACAGACAAAGGGACTGGTGCAGTCTTTTAATATCTATAGATTGGAGAGGAGTTGGTATGGGACTGGTGTACACACAAAGGGACTGGTGCAGTCTTTTAATATCTATAGATTGGAGAGGAGTTGGTATGGGACTGGTGTATAGACACAGGGACTGGTGCAGTCTTTTAATATCTATAGATTGGAGAGGAGTTGGTATGGGACTGGTGTATAGACAAAGGGACTGGTGCAGTCTTTTAATATCTATAGATTGGAGAGGAGTTGGTATGGGACTGGTGTACAGACAAAGGGACTGGTGCAGTCTTTTAATATCTATAGATTGGAGAGGAGTTGGTATGGGACTGGTGTACACACAAAGGGACTGGTGCAGTCTTTTAATATCTATAGATTGGAGAGGAGTTGGTATGGGACTGGTGTACAGACAAAGGGACTGGTGCAGTCTTTTAATATCTATAGATTGGAGAGGAGTTGGTATGGGACTGGTGTACAGACAAAGGGACTGGTGCAGTCTTTTAATATCTATAGATTGGAGAGGAGTTGGTATGGGACTGGTGTATAGACAAAGGGACTGGTGCAGTCTTTTAATATCTATAGATTGGAGAGGAGTTGGTATGGGACTGGTGTATAGACAAAGGGACTGGTGCAGTCTTTTAATATCTATAGATTGGAGAGGAGTTGGTATGGAACTGGTGTATAGACAAAGGGACTGGTGCAGTCTTTTAATATCTATAGATTGGAGAGGAGTTGGTATGGGACTGGTGTATAGACAAAGGGACTGCTGCAGTCTTTTAATATCTATAGATTGGAGAGGAGTTGGTATGGGACTGGTGTATAGACAAAGGGACTGGTGCAGTCTTTTAATATCTATAGATTGGAGAGGAGTTGGTATGGGACTGGTGTATAGACAAAGGGACTGGTGCAGTCTTTTAATATCTATAGATTGGAGAGGAGTTGGTATGGGACTGGTGTATAGACAAAGGGACTGGTGCCGTCTTTTAATATCTATAGATTGGAGAGGAGTTGGTATGGGACTGGTGTATAGACAAAGGGACTGGTGCAGTCTTTTAATATCTATAGATTGGAGAGGAGTTGGTATGGGACTGGTGTACAGACAAAGGGACTGGTGCAGTCTTTTAATATCTATAGATTGGAGAGGAGTTGGTATGGGACTGGTGTATAGACAAAGGGACTGGTGCAGTCTTTTAATATCTATAGATTGGAGAGGAGTTGGTATGGGACTGGTGTATAGACAAAAAGGGACTGGTGCAGTCTTTTAATATCTATAGATTGGAGAGGAGTTGGTATGGGACTGGTGTATAGACAAAAAGGGACTGGTGCAGTCTTTTAATATCTATAGATTGGAGAGGAGTTGGTATGGAACTGGTGTATAGACAAAGGGACTGGTGCAGTCTTTTAATATCTATAGATTGGAGAGGAGTTGGTATGGGACTGGTGTATAGACAAAGGGACTGGTGCAGTCTTTTAATATCTATAGATTGGAGAGGAGTTGGTATGGAACTGGTGTATAGACAAAGGGACTGGTGCAGTCTTTTAATATCTATAGATTGGAGAGGAGTTGGTATGGGACTGGTGTATAGACAAAGGGACTGGTGCAGTCTTTTAATATCTATAGATTGGAGAGGAGTTGGTATGGGACTGGTGTATAGACAAAGGGACTGGTGCAGTCTTTTAATATCTATAGATTGGAGAGGAGTTGGTATGGGACTGGTGTATAGACAAAGGGACTGGTGCAGTCTTTTAATATCTATAGATTGGAGAGGAGTTGGTATGGGACTGGTGTATAGACAAAGGGACTGGTGCAGTCTTTTAATATCTATAGATTGGAGAGGAGTTGGTATGTGGAATGACTCAAATAAATATGGATAAGAAAGGGGCTGTATAAGGCAATGAGGATCAGTACCACAATAAGGCAAAATTAAAAGTGATCGAGATTAGTACCGAGTGGCACACACCAAAACTCGAGATTGCTTGGTTGGGTAGGTGTGTTTTTGAATTGTCTTTGGTATTTTTTGTGTGTGCTTGGTACCTTTCCTTGCAAGGTGCCTTCAGAAAAGTGTCTTCAGAAAGTATTCACACCCCTTGACTTTTCACAATTTGTTGTGTTCCAGCCTGAATTTAAAATGGATAAAATCTAAATTATT
The DNA here is from genome assembly GCF_964187855.1 of Myxine glutinosa. Taxonomy (NCBI): domain Eukaryota; kingdom Metazoa; phylum Chordata; class Myxini; order Myxiniformes; family Myxinidae; genus Myxine; species Myxine glutinosa. Next base: position 73,760,064 of record NC_136274.1, on the reverse strand, counting down.
TGTCTCTGAACTACACAAAATACCCCATAATGACAAAGTGAAAACATGTTTTTAGATATTTTGCAATTTTATTTCACCCCTGTCTGTTTGTTACATGCAAAATCGAAGATTTTCCCACTATATTGGTCGGTTGCGTTTGTTATTCTGTCTGTCTGTCTGTCTGTTTGTCTGTCACCAGCCTACAGGTCACAATTTCTAAACTGATCGTCACGAAACTTCACCAAGTTGTGGAGGTCGTCACAGTTGTGGAACGCCTATTGATTTTGAGGTCAGAGGTCAAAGGTCATCTGGAGGTCACATTTCCAAAGACGCCATTTTAAATCCCATTGACTTGAAAATTGAACAGCATTTGTATAGTGAGTCACTAAATTGGAAAACCAACTATTTTTGGGGTCAAAATGTCAAAGGTCAACTCAAGGTCAAACTTCCAAAATCTTCAATCATCTGATAAATGGTCAATTTTCATCCTATTGACTTGAAAATTGAATGACATTTGCATAGTGCCTCACTGAAAAGGAAAACCAACTATTTTTTTAGGTCAAAAGGTAAAAGGTCAACTCAAGGTCAAACTTCCAAAATTATAAATTTTCATCTGAAAAACCATCAATTTTCATCCGATTGAATTGAAAATTGAACAGCATTTGCACATTGTCACTAAATAGGGAAACCGACTATTTTAAGGTCAAAAGGTCAAAGGTCAATTCCAGGTCAAACTTTCAAAATCAATTTTCATCTGAAAAATCAGCAATTTTCATCTGATTGACTTGAAAATTTAACAGCATTTGCAGAGTGCCTCATTGAATTGGGAAACCAACTATTTTGAGGTCAAAAGGCCAAAGGTCAACTCAAGGTGAAACTCCTAAAATCATCAATTTTCATTTGAAAAATCATCACTTTTCATCCTATTAACCCAAGCTTTGATCGAGATAGTCAATTTTAATCTGGATGAAATGGACAATTTGATGGATCAATTGAATGCTTTTTGGAGGGGGGGGGGGGGGGTGGATTTTGCAAGTATCGTGCTTTGCATGATGTCTTCTTGTTTGTTTGTCTGTCTGTCTGTGAACTCAAAAAGTCTCAAGAATATCTCAAAAAGTTGTGGATAGATTCGGATGAAATTTGGCAGAGAGGTAGCGTATGGGACAAGGACAAAACGATTATATTTTGGTGAAGATCTGGATTCGGATCCGGCTACTAGAATTTTAAAAGTGATTCTTCACCATTGGGAGATTGGGCCAAAAACGATACAGAGCAGGATATCTCAAAAATGTATTGACGGATTTGGACAAAACTTGGTGGACAGGTTGTGTGTTTGACCAGGACGAATCAATTCGATTTTGGTGAAGATCTGAATATGGATTCGGTTACGAGAATTATTTCATTTATAAGTGATTCTTCACCATTGAGTGATAGGGGTAAAACCGATACGTAGCAGCATATAAGCACACACACACACACACACACACACACACACACACACACACACACACACACACACACACACACACACCTTGAATCATGGCAGGATTTGGTTTTTCTTTGTTCTGTACAAGGTGACGTAAAAGACTTGACCTGCCCCAAGGCAATCCTCAACCGCACCCTCCAGCACCCCTTTGAAAAATAACAATCCACAAATAGATATCTGCTTGTTTATCACCCAGTTGCTATGTTCCTCTTGAACGGGTTGTTGACATGTGACCTGTGACCGAGTACGAGCCCGTCAGGACAAGTAGTCTCCATCATCGTGGGGTTTTCAAACTTACAAATATCCAATTTGTGCATTGCCTGAACCATATGCGCAAAGTTCAGGCATTAGGTGCATTGCTAAGGAGACGAACTTGCAAATCCCATTTCCAAACGTGCCTCCCTGTTCTTTGCTAAATCGTCAACCGAAGCGCACAAGTTGCGAGTCGGGGTATTACGAGAGAGAGCATCGGTGCTTGTTGAACGCATCTCGTGAACTCTCGAGCTGCGTTTCGTTTCTGGCTTGTTTTATGCTTTATTTCCATTGAGCATACAGGCAGTTTGGCAAGTCTCTCTTGGCTCTCCTTCATCAAAAAGCTCTTACTACAGACGTCTGGTCGACAATTGTGCATTTTGGGTCCAAGCAAGTCTGTTCAAGAGCCGAGACGAGCTTTCTTACGCCCATTTGCTGTCATAAAGAGTCGAAGTTGACGTCTCAATTCAGTATTAACCTGTCAGATCACCTGTACCCTTTCTCCAGTTTATTGATCTTTACCACCTGCTCACCGAGTCGACTCCCAGTTGTGGTTCATTCTTGGATTGTTTGACTGTAAATGGGATGAGAGGTTTTCTTTCCGAAGGTGCTGTTTCACGTCTGCCACAGTCTGATGTTCCGTGGGAGCAGTGGCTTCGCGAGGTGACGTCGTATTTTTTGATTAACGCGAGTTTGTCTTCAACCTTTGGCCACAGACATGTTCTGAATTTTGCTGTGACTTGCATTCTGGTTGTTTAGTCTTACCCATGCCCCTCTTTTCTCTGCCCCCCTCCCATCCCACCACGCACCTGTTTTCAATTTCTTTTCCCCATTTGTATGCAGCACAAGTTTGCGGGGTAACACCATTGGTGGAGGGTGCGATTGTGCTGCTGGTGCAATGCCCTCTGTTTTTTTTTTTTATAGGGCAGAAATTTTGGAATTTGTTCATGATGCCAGCGATGGCTCGCCCACTCTTCGTGAAGGACGCATGGGTTTTTTGACGCCCACCAAGGAATGCTGGCAGATGAGATGCCTGTTTAACGTTCACCTGAGGGACGGCATACATATTCAGGGGCGGATCCAGGGGGGGGGGTGCAGGGGGTGCGCACCCCCCTCCCCCCTTCGATCCAGGATGAGGGTGCATGCGGTGCGAATCTGCTGAACTGTTAGACCAGGGAAGAACACAAGGAACTGCAGAAACTTCCAAGAACGCACGAAATGCCATTTCTGACGATCAATTTTTTAAAATTTCCTGGGGGAGAACCCCCAAACCCCACCTTTATCCCCCCCCCCCAGCGTTATAGTTTCATGCATCCCCCCCCCCCCCCCCCCGTCTTGAAATTCCTGGATCCGCCCCTCCTATTGATGAATTACCCAACCTGTGTCACTTTATAGCTTGGTCGAGATTCAAACCCAGGCGAGACAGCCTCGAGGCAACGCTCTTTTCAATGCTTAAGGCTGATCGAGTATGAGCTCTTTATTTTGTTATTAAAGCTTTCATTACCTGCTCCAGCAAAGGTGGATGGAGGTTATGTTTTCACCCCTGTCTGTCTGTCTGTTTGTCCGTCTGTTTGTCCGTTTGTTTGTGAACAAAATATCTCAAAAAGTTGTGGACGGATTCGGACGAAATTTGGCAGAGAGGTAGCGTATGTGACACCGACGAAATGATTAGATTTTGGTGAAGATCCGGATTCGGATCCGGCTACTAGAATTTTTTATGTGATTCTTCACCATTGGGAAATAGGACCAAAAACGATTGTGATCAAAAACGATCAAAAGGTTATGGACGGATTTGGACGAAACTTGTTGGACAGGTTGTGTATGTGACAAGGAAGAATCGATTCAATTTTGGTAAAGATCTGGATCTGGATCCGACTAGTTTCATTTTTAAAAGTGATTCGTCACCTTTGAGTTATTTGGCCAACCAGGTGGAGGTTTGCTCTTTTCTGAGTGTCGTTCTAGTTACCCTGCGCTCGTGAAGCGAAAACGGGGTTAAGCAATCGGTTGCGTACGTGTGCCGTTTGCCGTATGTATGCTGTGTCTGCATTTTAATAATTCATTTTCTCGGCAACCGTTGGTCCGATTGACATGAAATTTTACCGTAGGAGCGCCTCTGCCTGTAGATTTTTTTGCTGATAATTATGACGTCATATGTCACGTGGTACGGATGCCCACTTGGAAAAACGTTACACCTCTATCTCCCAAACCGCTTAATGGAAAAAATTGAAACATGGCTCATTGTCAAGAACACCACATGCGGAATAAGATATGTTTATGAGGATGTCATAGGTGCCTCCATTATGACGTCATAATTCGACAAGTACAACGCTTGATCTGATCAGTATGAAAAAAAAAAATTCCTCTGCAACTGTTAGTCCGATGAACATGAAATTTTAAAAATATGAGCGGCTCCTCCTGTAGAATTGTTCTAATGATAATTATGACGTCATTGGTCACGTGGTACAGGCGCCATCTTGGAAAAATCGAAAAAAGTTGCACCTCTATATCTCCGAAACCACTCCATTGAAAAAAATCGAAATATGGCTCAATGTAAAGCACTCCCCTTGGAGAATAAGATATGTTAATGATGATGTCATCAGTACTGTAATAATGACGTCATAATTCGACAAGTACAACGCTTGATTCGATCAGTATGAATTTTTTCCTCTGCAATTCTTGGACAGATTGACACGAAATTTTCATCATAGGAGCACCTCCTCCTGTAGAATATTTCAATCCTAATTATGATGTCATAGTTCAGCAGTAAAGGAACTTTCATCATTAAATCTTGAAAAACCGAAAAACGTTGCCCCTCTATATCTCCGACCCTGATTCATGGAAAAAATTGAAACGTGGCTCATTGTCAAGTACTCCCCATGGGGAATAAGATATGTTAATGATGATGTCATCTGTGCCTTCATTTTGATGCCAATATTCGACAAGTACAACGCTTGATTTGATAAGTAATGAATTTTTTTTTTCTTCGCAACTGTTGGTCCGATGGACACTAAATGTTCACCATAGGAGCGCCTCCTTCCGTATAATTTTTTTAAATGATAATTATGACATCATAGGTCACGTAGTGCAGGCGCCATCTTGGAAAAAATGAAAAACTTTGCACTTCTATATCTCCGAAACCTCTACATGGAAAACAAGAAAGAGCAATCGGCGATCGCAGACTCTCGCCAGGATGTGTTTTAGTGTTTTTAAGGCTTTTGTGTCAAAACAAATATGGCGGCCGAAACACGTGACCGATGACGTCATCATTTTTTTTTCCTCTACCAATTTATCCCCAGATGACGCTCAATAAATTTCATCTTGATCGGATGAAGTTGTGTACTTGTTACCTTGCACTCGAGAAGCGAATAGCAGGGTTAGGCATTTGGTTGCATACATATGGCATACGTGATTACGTGTGGTGTACGTGTGGCGTGCGTATGTACATGTGTGCATTTCAAAAATTCATTTTCTCGGCAACCATTGGTCTGATTGACACGAAATTTTACCATAGGATCGCCGTGCTTATAGGAATTTTTCATTCATAATTATTACGTCATAGGTCACCTGGTATGGACGCCATCTTGGAAAAACGTTACACCTCTATATCTCCCAAACCGCTCAATGAAAAACCGCAATCAATTGCTCAATTGAAACAATCTCATTTTCAAGTACTCACCATGGGGAAGAAGATATGATGATGATGACTTAATCGGTGCCTTCATTATGACGTCATAATTTGATATTAGTCCGATAGGGGACAACGCTTAGTCTGATCAGTTCGAAATTTATTGAGTGTGATCAATGCAACAATTATATTAGAAAACTAGCCGAAAGCACCTGGCGTTGCCCGGTTTTTTTTGAATGAATTTACTACTATAATTCAGCTTTTACTCGCGGCCGTAGAAGATTAACTACTATAATTCAGCTCAGCTTGTAATTGCGAAATTGGCCCAGCCCGGCCGAGGCGGCCTCGACCGGCCTCACCACCTCGCCTATAACCTTCCCGGGGCTCGTCCCGACATTTTTAGTTCTTTTTGAATGAATTTACTACTATAATTCAGCTTTTCTCGCAGCCGTAGAAGATTAACTACTATAATTCAGCTCAGCTTTTAATTGCGAAATTGGCCCAGCCTGGCCGAAGCGGCCTCGACTGGCCTCGCCACCTCGCCTATAACCTTCCCGGGGCCCGTCCCGACATTTTTAGTTCTTTTTGAATGAATTTACTCCTATAATTAAGCTTTTACTCGTGGCCGTAGAAGGTTGACTACTATAATTCAGCTCAGCCTTTAATTGCGAAATGGGCCCAGCCTGGCTGAGGCGGCCTCGACCGGCCTCACCCTCGACCGGCCTCACCACCTGGCCTATAACCTTCCCGGGGCCCGTCCCGACATTTTTAGTTCTTTTTGAATGAATTTACTACTATAATTCAGCTTTTACCCGCGGCCGTAGAAGATTGACTACTATAATTCAGCTCAGCTTTTAATTGCGAAATGGGCCCAGCCTGGCCGAGGCGGCCTCGACCGGCCTCGCCACCTAGCCTATAACCTTCCCGGGGGCCGTCCCGACATTTTTTGTTTCAGAGGTTTCCTCCTATCTTTCACCGTTCAGGAGATTAGTGCTTGCAGACAAACAAACAAACAAAAACTTTCTTTTATATATATATATATATAGATAGATATAAGTTTATGATGTAATCGCTCACGTGGTCTGGCAGCCATATTGGATCAAATAAAAAAGAATGTTCAAAAACAGAAGAGTTGGCTCTCAACAAGTTGACTGCGCAGGGTAAGTATTCTAAGAATACCATCGAGTTTGTTCTGTAAACAGGTTGGCCTCTCTAGTGTCCCCATTTGATCACAAAGGTCGTGTTACTTGGATCCCAAGTTCAAATGCACATGTACGGTGTTGATTTGTTGATTGTCTATTGATGTTTGTAATTCATGCAAAAGTACACTCGTGTCTCCTCAGCTGGTAGGTTTCGGTTAGAGATCTCTAAACTCGCTGGCGAGTCTGGGTTTGAATCCTGACCCAGCTATAAACGGACATGCTGGTGTTTCATATGCTGGGCAAGTCAACAATGTGTGCACCTCCATCTGAACGATGTCAAGTCAGAGGACCCGTCTGCCGGTACTGGTCGTTGGTGGAGGTTTAAGATCCCACGGTGTGGTTCGCGAAGAGTAGGCGAGTTGTTGCCAGCATACTGAACAAATTGCAAATTCCTACCACTTTTGGTCTAACACCAGGTCAGTTCGTGAAAGACTTGGGCCAGAAAAATATTCCCCTGTTGGTCCGAAAATAAGGTGGGACTAGTTGTTGTGGTTGAAAGTAGTAGCAGTAGTCGTCGACACTGGTTCATTGGTTCATGTCTGTCTGACATGTCATGTCATGTCTGACATTGGTTCATGTCTCTCCATCCGTCCGTCCGTCCTATCAGTTTATGATTGAGGAACAACTTTTTATTAACAACTATTTTAAGGATGTCATAAAGGACACAAACTACAGGCACGAAGAACTAATGTGATGTGTTAGATTGGGTGGTGTAATAGACTGGTTAAAACGGTGGTATAAACCCCATAATGTTTTTATTTCTTCGCCTTTAAACCACTTTAATCCTTTATTTAAATTGAATTATATATTAGAACACTGTATAACACAAATTGCCTTCATAATATTTCAAGAACCATGCTATATATCAATTATATAGCATTAGAGGGCCTGGCATGTGAGACATTACAGTATTGGGGATGAAGAAGAAGCTGCCATATGGCTGTATGTATGGTGATCAATAATGCCGCCATCTCCGAAAGTGAGACTCGACATTTTCTTATTACAGTTGTTACGGATTCATCACTTCCGTTGTGGTGGTTTGCATCCACTGTAAATGTTTCTGATTCCATGTACTATTATTGTTTTCAAAATGTTTATTGTCCATGAACTGTTTTCAAAAGGTAAAAAAGTTAATGTTAAAAGAAACAGGAAACCGGATCGGGAACCGGACGACGAAGAGGAAGAAGAGGGAGAAAGAGGGCGGAGCGAGTGAGTCGGACAAGAAGGAGCCGAGCTACTTGCGGTCTGGAGCGAACGTTGGCGAGCAAGAGTCACTATCGAACTTTCGGGTTTCCGGGAAAGGGATTCCTGCGACAGAGTTGTCATCGCTGTGACCGATCAACCTGCGTGTCAGGTTTTTGGCGGTGGATTCTGAGGAGAATTATCGCCGGGCCGTTACGTCTCAAGAGCGGGTCGTCAGCCATTTTCCCTCGCGCAGGACTTGTGTTTGCTCGCGGTTTCGTCTCTTTTCGACCATTTCACCGCATTCAGACGTCGATCTGGGGCGTGTGTGTGACGTGGCTTTTTGAAGGTTAATTCGTCCATACCCGAGGGTGTGATCTCTAAGTCGCCTGTAGGGCACCTTTGGATTTCCCAGTCGCCTTGAGGGCGCCTTTGTACAGCTTCGGCTGTGTGACTGCACTTGCCATCCGCACGGGATTCTGGTCTCGATTGGACCTCGTTCTGGCGATCGCTGGAGCGAATCAACTTCGTCTTGAAGCCGGGAATAAGAGATTGGGGAATGTTCTTGTTTCACTCACTTGGAGCACAGTGAGTTATATATTACAAAACTGATGGTACCATCATAGGACATATTGATTGTACTTTTGACTGCTATTATTGTTGTACTGTTATTCTTGGGTGATCTTAATACAATATTTGTTTGTGAGTAACAATTGGGGTGGCTTCTCCGTTGATCTTTGACACACAGAATAACACATTTTTCTGCCCTGACTCCTCTCGGGGCTCGGAGGTACACCGGGAGGAGCACGTAACACAGTGTATAAGGTGACGTATAAGACTGCTTCAGCAGCGCTGAACTTTCGGATTTTTTGAAAACAATCTTTAACACGTTGACTGTCAACTCTTGTTGTGGTAACTACCGCTTGCAAGCCAAGTACAGTATACCTGTACTTTATTTTCAAATTCTACCCTTGCATGAGCAATTCCAAGTTCATTTATGATGCATCGCTGGGGAAACCCCACATTATGAGAATTTATTGCAGGAAGTTGGGACAAGATCTTCAATCCTGTATGCCAGGTGCGAGTTTTGTGGTGATGTGCTATTTTTACCACTGAACGACGTCAACATTGGTGTTACGTCATTGCTAATTGCAGATCTGTCATTGCTAATAATAGATCGTGTGCCGAGTACCAGGTGTTTTCTTTTTTGCTCCTTGTCGTTACCCTTCAAAATGACACGTGCGAATGCAGATGAAGTGGCACAACTTGTCATGGAGGCCGATGATGAGGATCATGATTATTACATCGATTTATGTTCAAGGAACTGCCAGCAGATCGTTTGCTGCGTTACCTGGCACACCAGTATTTGTTGCTCTTTGACTGCCACTAGTATCCCACCTTGTGGGGTCGGCCGGGGGGAAGCTTGGCCCAAGTCTTTCATGGACCGGCCTGGCCCGGCCTGACGTGCGCCTTGTTAGGGCAGGAATTTGGAATTTGGCCATGGTGCCCGTGAAACACCCAAGTGACGGTTTGTAGCTGGGTCGGGATTCAAACCCAGGCTAGACAGCTTAAAGGTGAGCGTGCGTACCTCCAGGCCATCCTGCCAGCCCCGGCACGCCAGCATATTCTGTTTATAATGCAATAACATGATCTTTTCGACGAGAATACTCCTCGTCGGCAGAATCTGCTACTCCCAGCACTCCAAGTATAGTCGAGTATTCCGACTACGTGTTCAAATCATTATTTAATTAAAATTGAAGTATGCACTTGAACACTGCACGGGGTATCGTGTCATACTGTTGGATAAAAGTAATGACCTCAAAGATAAACAAATAAGAAATGCAAGTCTTTTTTTAAATCTCTGCCACTGAAGGTGGACTACTCTATATCTGTCCGTTTGTCTGTCAGTGAGCAGGATATCACAAAAAGTTATGGACGGATCCTCACAAAACTTGGACAGGTTGGGTGTGTGACAAGGACGAATATTTTAGATTTTGGTGAGGATCTGGATTTGGATGCCATACATTTTAAAGTGATTCTTCACCATTCAGAGATAGTGGCAAAAACGATATACTGTATAAAGCATCACGTCTCATCTCAAAGTTATGGACGGATTCAAACGAAACTTTGTGGACAGCTGTGGTGTGTGATGAGGACTAATTGATTCGATTTTGGTGAAAATCTGGATCCGGCCTATCAGCGGGATGCAAATTGTTCAGCCTGGTGGAGGTATGCACTTTCCAAAGTGCTGTTCTAGTTATCCCCATGCTTTTTGTAAAAAAAACAAAAAAACAGGGATGTTGTCTGTCTGTCCGTCCGTCAATTAATCAAACTTTGTAGTTATGACAACCACGTGGCACAAAGGTGCAAGAGTAGTGTCATTTTTGGCCTCGGCCCAAAAGGCCAAACACTGAAAAATGAAATTACGAGCACATTTTTGTACATTTTTAATTAAACTTTGTATATGCAATCAACATTTTCTACCCCCGCTAATTAATTCACCCCAGATCCACTTTTTTGAAATACCAGCTTCTTTCCTGGAAGTCCTTGCAGTGTCCTTGTGTTTTATACCTCTCCCACCCGCCCTCCCCCCTTCCCACACCTCCTCCCCCCAAGCCCTCTCCCTCCCACAGATCTCGCGATGTCCCTGCTCTCAAATGTTGTGCTTGTGTGCCTCCCCTTCACTCCCCATCTTGTACACCACTCCCCTTATTATATGTTTTATGTGTCTGTTTGATTTTTTTGTGTGTGATTAATGTTAGCTCTTTCACGAGCCTCGATCCTGCATCAAAAAAAAACAAAAACAAATAAAAAAACATTGGGGGACGCGTGAAATATGTAACCTTTTTTTTGGATTAATCCCCGCTTCATGCTCCAGTGGGTGGGAACTTGGGGTCACAGGGATCAAAATGGGAAATATGTTCTACTCTAAATTTGATATTGGGTCATTCTTGGTGGAAGCTTTTGCCATCTTTCAACTTTGCTTTAGTGGGGAAGCGTGTGGATTTGTGATGGGGCGCCATCGGCTTCGCTCTCGTCTTTCTTACAAACAACATAAAATTTTGTCTTGGACTTCATGTTGATATGAGTCGACAGTATGAATGATTTTAACGAGAGTCTACTGTACAAAATGGAGAGGGGAAACACCAGGCCAGTTGGAAACCGTTCGGAAAACACTAAAAATTCCAAATCCAGTCATTCTGAATCAAACGCTTGGCGAGCTATTGAGAGGTGCTTCGTCTACAGATGCAAAAATTTTAGCAAAAATGTTATGTTCGCAAAAATGGTCGCCGTAGTCTGATTCAAAACGATACAACCAATGCAATGTTCAGAGTCATATCCCTGTTACGTAATGCATACTCGTAATATTATTGAAATGTGCATGAATTTGTAAATTTAATGATTTAAAAAAATGTTTTTTGACAATTTTTAAAATAAAAATATAAATAATTTATTTCATTTTATTTAAATTTTTACTTCTGCCTTTCATCCTAAATCTTCAAGATCTACAAACATGCAACACTCCCCAAAATGCACAGTGGTCCGTAGATAAGCTTAGCAGGGGGCTCCTCCTTCTGACCTCCCTATTTCTCTGTGTTTTCTTCCTTTGTCCTCGTAATTTGTAGCCGCTGCTAACATACATTTGTTTAGGGAAGTTGTCACAAGAGGATCGAGTGAAACTGAAAACGACCACGCAGACAGACAGCATTGTTTACTGGGAGCCGCCATGTTGTTAAGCGGTGCCGAGCACTCCGTTTCATTGGAGTGCTTTGCTTGAGTGCTTTGAATCCAGCGAGACACAGGGCAAGCTGTATCTGTGCGTCTGTGTCTCTGTGCATCTGTGTCCGTCTGTGTCTTTGTGCGTCTGTGCGTCTGTGTCTGTCTGTGTCTCTGTGCGTGTGTCCGTTTGTGTCTGTGTGCATCTGTGTCTGTTTGTGTGCATCTGTGTTCGTCTGTGTCGGTGTCCGTTTGTTTGCGTCTGTGTCCGTCTGTGTGCATCCGTCTGTTTGCTTCTGCGTGTGTCTGTGTCCCGTCTGTGTCCCTCTGCGTCGGTCCGTGTCTGTCCGTCTGTGTGCGTGTGTTTGCGCCTGTTTGCGCCTGTGTGCGTCTGTTTGCGCCTGTGTCTGCATGCGTGCACCTGCGTGCGTGTGCCTGTTTGCGCCTGTGTGCGCCTGTTTGCGCCTGTGTCTGCATGCGTGCGCCTGTTTGCGTCTGTGTCCTGTCTGTGTCCCGTCTGTGTCCCGTCTGTGTCCCGTCTGTGTCCCGTTTGTGTCCGTCTGTTTGCGCCTGTTTGTGCCTGTTTGCGCCTGTGTGCGCCTGTTTGCGCCTGTTTGCGCCTGTTTGCGCCGGTCTGCGCCTGTTTGCGCCTGTGTCCGCCTGTGTCCGCCTGTGTCCTGTCTGTGTCCGTTTGTGTGCGTCTCTGTCCCACTTACACACATAATGAACACAATAACCTCTGATGTCCTTGCAGGAATGCGCAGTGCTAAAAGTGTTATTTGACATGAATTTGGTCTCTTCATTCCTTTTTAACTGAGGTGCAGCTGTGTTGTTGATGGAGCAGGAATGGAGAATTTGGCCAGGGTACTGGCTCGCACAGGCCAACTCTTCGTGGAATGTTGGTGTTGGTGCCTTAGTTATGAAATGCTGTTCTCAGAAGGGGTGTTTAATTGGAAAATGCATTTGTGTTTGTAATTTTTTTTATAGTGGCCTCTGGTTTGGATCATCTTGATTCCAGTTATTCTGACGAACTTCTTGAAATGTACATTGCATTCTATAAACAGTGGAGTGCAGAATGGCCACACCTCTACCGTAGATGTCTGATTGACAAGTTATTGGTGGCCTCCATGCTGTGAGGGCACAGAAGGATGGAATGGGAATGGTTTCAGGAGACCAGTGTTTACGACCTATAGTTGTCTCTGCTCGAAACTCTGACCTTTACCAAAGGATAATTTTTGGATGTCGTGGATCGATTCGCTGAGCAAATACATTTGTTATGCAGATTGTTTTCCAAGGCTGGAGTTTCTCATCCCTTCTTGGTTTGAGTTTCAGCTGTTTTGCCTTGTAAATTCCGATGAAGTTCCACTGCCTTGTTGGGAAGGTGTATTGGTTTAGTGGGATGGTATGCAGTTCAGAACATTCCAGTCACACTTTGCGAACTGCTTTAGTTCCACACCATCGCCTTTTTGATTTCACATGCTTATGTTTTCCATTTCATGGAGTTGGTGGAAACATTTTGGTTATATAATGGTTTGGTTTGTTATTAAGGTGAGAGTTACTATGGTAGGATAAGAATATGTGAATCAGGAGGGAGAGGAAATGTGGGCGAAAGTTGAGTTGGAAAGGGAGATTGTGGTGGGAAAAGGATAGAATAAGTAAATGGTTGCTGAGGGGGTATATGGGAGGGATGTGAGGGGAGGTGTGGTGGGAAGGGGGGGGGATGTTGGGGGAGGTGGGGTGGGAAGGGGGAGGGATTTGGGGGGAGGTGGGGAGGGATGTGGGGGGAGGTGGGGTGGGAAGGGGGAGGTGGTGTGGGAAGGGGGAGGGATGTGGGGGGAGGTGGGGTGGGAAGGGGGAGGGATGTGAGGGGAGGTGGGGTGGGAAGGGGGAGGGATGTGGGGGGAGGTGGGGTGGGAAGGGGGAGGTGGTGTGGGAAGGGGGAGGGATGTGAGGTGCGGTGGGAAGGGGGAGGGATGTGGGGGGAGGTGGGGAGGGAGGTGGGGTGGGAAGGGGGAGGGATGTGAGGGGAGGTGGGGTGGGAAGGGGGAGGGATGTGAGGGGAGGTGGGGTGGGAAGGGGGGGGGAGGTGGGGTGGGAAGGGGGAGGTGGGGTGGGAAGGGGGAGGGAGGTGGTGTAGGAAGGGGGGGGGAGGTGGGGTGGGAAGGGGGAGGTGGGGTGGGAAGGGGGAGGGAGGTGGTGTGGGAAGGGGGAGGGAGGTGGTGTGGGAAGGGGGAGGGATGTGGGGTGGGAAGGGGAAGGGGGAGGTGGGGTGGGAAGGGGGAGGTGGGGTGGGAAGAGGGAGGGAGGTGGGTGGGGGGGGGGGGTGGAAGGAGGTGGAGGTCGGTGGTAGGGGAAGGGGGATGGGGGAGGTAGGTGGGTGGAAAGAAGTAGAGGTCGTTGGGGTGGGGTGGGAAGGGGCAGGGAGGTGCGTAGAAAGAAGTGGAGGGAGATGGAGGGGGTGGGAAGGTGGAGGGAGGTGGGTATAGGGAGGTTTGAGAGAGATGTTTGAGTCAGTCTTGAGTTAAAATGAGGTCAAATGCATTTTGAATGAAGTTGATTGTCGGGTTAGGGTTTGGATTTTAAAACATGATAAATGGTGTCAGGGAGGGAGGATTTTCTAGAATTGCAGTTTAATTTATTGGGGGTTTATGGTCGCTTAGACAGGAAGGTTAGACAGGCAAAAAATTAGAGCGTTTGTGAAGTTGGGTGTTCGGAGGTGATGTGGTGATCCTTCTAACGGTTTTGAAGGCAGTTGAAGTTCGGGGTTCTTATTTGGTAGTCTAATAACTAAGGGGGGTCTATCTTGTGTCTGAGGTTATATGGGTTTATGGTATTTTCTGATAGACATCTTGGTAGAGTTTACAAAAAGTGAATTCTTATGGGCATCGTCCCGGCTGGAGACCCACGGCACGGGGTCAAAGTTTGCGACGTCTCTCTGTTTTTGGTAAAAATCAGCAGACCCTGAACAGTAGCAAACACCAAATAAGCACGTGGCAAAATCAAACAAACCAAACTGTTGTTCCATATTATATCCCTGTCTTTCATGGGTGAGCATCTGTCTGTACTATGGAACCATTTGTCCATCTGTCTGTGTGTCGCCATTTTTCTCAGAAATGGATGAACGGATCTTCGTCAATCTTTCAGAGGTTCATCAGTGAGTGCCGGGGGTGGGGAAGGGGGTTTTAAGGGAAACCATTATCGTTTTGAGAAACCATTACCGAGGAGGAAAATCAAGAAGTCTGCATCTGAGGCAATACAGGTCACCTGAAAAGGTAAAGATATGCAAATCAAAAAAAAGTCAAGGGAACATGAGATGTGTTTTGGAGACTACTATTTCTTACGACCTTGTTGGGCGTTGACTTGTCAAAGGTGTTCGACTGCTCCCCAACTCCTGTGCCGATGTCACTGGCCCAATGGCCCATGTCAATGCATCACCCAATAAAACAGAGAAGTCCAAACTCATGAAGAAGCTTGAGCCAACTAGTTGGTGCATCACCTGATGTGACTGACATTGTTGTTGATTCAATGTTTTCTCCACGCGTGCGTGAAGTGAAATGCGTGGTTAAGTAATTGTCTGCACGTCTGTGTCTGTCTGTTTACTGACATCAATCTACGACTGAGGGAATTTTGATTGAATGTTACATATTTTGAACGCTGTAGAACACAACTGTTTTTGGGAACGTCATAAAAGATACAAACAACAGGCACAAATAACTAATTAATGTGCTGTTTTCGTTGTGTTGCCAAAGTCAGTTCTGGTTGAACAGAGCAGCAGCACGGAGCCGATCGATCTCGCAGGAGCGACCCAGAGGCCCCTCACATGCAAGATGTTGTGCTCTTGCCTACGTGAAGCCAGGACCGCGCGGTCTTCCATGATATGTTTTATTGTTTGTGGAGCGGCCTCACAGTGGTTGCAGGTGTCGTCAGTGGTGTCATCGAGTCTATGTTTGTAGTGTAAAAGTTGTGAGTGGTGTTCACAGCGAAGGCGTGGAAGGTGAACACGATCAGACCTGGGGAGTAGTTTCTTGGAGTCATCAATGGGTGGGGGTTTTGTGCCCAAGGTACTGTTTGGGCCGAGGTTGTTTATTGCGTTTATGGTGATGTGGGTGTGGATGTGTTTTTTGTAGTTTCCGTTTTTTTGGTGGGGAGATGTTACGAAGAATGGATGTTACTGTATTGTCTTTGTAGTGTAGTTGTAATGTGTCTAGTGGCATGTGGGCGGTTGTACATGTAGCATCATGGGTGATTGGGATTGGCATTTGCCATTGCAGTGAAGTGTGCACCTCTCATCTAAGTGGTCTTTGATTTTTAGCATTTTTATTCTTCTGCCGATGAAGTCGGGTTGTCATTATGTTTTCATCAGTTGTCGCCGATGTCGCCGATCGTTAAAACGATCATTCAGTTGTCGCCGATGAAACATTGTGTTTTCAAGTTTTCCGTCAAGCTGTCCGTCCGTCTGTCCATCCGTGATAGGTTTTCGTTACTGCGATAACTTGAGAATGGCTGAAGGGATCTTAGTCAAACTAGGTGCAGGTATGTATAATGAGGTAAAGATGAACGGATAAGATTTTGGGTTATAAGGTCAAAGGTCATTTTAGGTCAAAATCCTGTTACCGCGATAACTTGTGAACCAGTGATGGAATTCTGACTAAAGTTGGTACAAGTATGTTTTATGATGCAAAGATGAACTGATTTCGTTTTGGGGCCAATAGGTCAATGGTCAAAGTTCAAAGTCTGCAATAGGTCTGTTATATATTTGATGCAAATATAAACTGATTTGATTTTGGAGTCAAGAGGTCAAAGGTCAGAGGTCCTGTTAAGTAAAAATTATGTTGCCGCGCCAATTTGTGAACAAGTGATGGGATTTTGAACAAATTTGGGAAAAGTATATGTGACGCAAAGAAGAACTGATTGGATTATGGCATTAAGAGGTCAGAGGTCATGTCAGGTAAAAATGTGATAACTTGAGAACAGATGAAGGGATTGAAATCAAACTTGGTATAAGTATGTATAATGCAAAAATGAACTGATTCGATTATGGGGTCACTAGGTCAAAGGGCAGATGTGTGATGTTAAGTAAAAATTCTGTTACTGTTCTAACTTGTGAACCAGTGATGGCATATTTACCAAACTTGGTAGAAGTATATATTATGATGCAAAGATGAACTGATTATATTTTGGCATCAAAGGTGTGAGGAGTGAGGTGATTTTGTGATTTTGGTGAGGTCAGAGGTCATGTCAGGTAAAAATGTGATGCTTGAGAACAGCTGAATAATTTAAATCAAACTTGGTACAAATATGTATAATGATGTAATAATGTGGGCGGAGGCATATCGGTGGACGTCGAAGAATCTAAATCTCGTTACTTCTGTCTGTTGGTGCTCGATGGGTGTTGTTAATGTGTAACCTTTGGTGATGCAAAGGGCTTTGTTTTGTATGGTTTACAGGGTGTTGATATGTGTGTTTGATAGGCTGGAGGCCCAAGATGATCTGGCATAGTTGATGACTGATCTAATGTACTGTTTGTATTTTTACGTTCATGGGGGTAGGCATGAAATACCTAAGGAAAGTTCAGAATGTGTATGTTTTAGTGTGGACTGTGTGACGTGAAGAATAAGAAGCCATCTCAATGTACATAAGCAGGGTAAATGTTCAGGTTAAGAGTGTTTGCATGTCGCCATGAGGGGCTGTGTGTGTGTGTGTGTGTGTGTGTGTGTGTGTGTGTGTGTGTGTGTGTGTGTGTGTGTGTGTGTGTGTGTGTGTGTGTGTGTGTGTGTGTGTGTGTGTGTGTAATAGGGATAGCGTTCAGTGTGATGTGTGGTGCAGCACTACGTTCCTTGGTGTAATTTGTCAAAAGAGTGATCGTTGATTTTGCGGGGGGTCCTTATAGTCTGTTGATGGTGAGCCAGGTTTGTAGGGTGATGAGGAAGGGTTGAAGTTGTGGTGTGGCATTGTTGATGTTGCTATGAGAAGAGGTGATGGTTATATCGTCTGCATATGAGGCGAATTGTTTGTTCTCTGGTGGTTGTGGAATGTTATGAATGAACAGATTAAAGAGTGTGGGGGAGAGGACTGAGCCTTGAGGGACTCCATTCGGAAAGTATCGTGTGCGCTATGACCTGCCATTAAAATTATGAATGACTGTCTGCTGATAGGTAGTTGGCCAGCTAGCGTTTGGTGTTGTTGTGCATGTTTGTGTTGAGTATTTTGTTTGTAAGAGCTTTGGGAGTGTATCAAATACTTTGCTGATGTCTGCTGTGATGAGAATAGTGCATTTTGGTTATTTTCTATTGTTGAAGCCTTCAAAGGTGTTTTGTGTGATGTTTGTGAGGAGAGAGGTGGTGGAGTGGTTTGGTGTGAATCCGTGTTGGGTGTGTGAGAAAGGAATGTGAGGGTTTGTGAGTGTAAGCAGAAGGTGTTCTGTAATTTTGTAGGGTGTGCCAAGTCACGTGATAGGTCTGTAGGTGGCTGCTTTGGTGGGATCTTTGTTTGGTTTAAGTAGGGTAACGATTTTGCATATAGTTTCCAAATTTGTGTGTCATCGACGACACAGAGAAACGAATTAATGTGTTAAATGAGGCGGTGTAGAAGACGGTTCATCAACGGCGGAAAACTTCCGAAAATAGCTTCTTTCCACAATCTTTCGAATCTTTATTTTATTTCACGTGAATTATCTACTGGAACACCAGAACACAAATCGCCGAATTGGCACTTTCAAAAACCTTGCGTTTAACAGTACAGTGCACTTCGACAGACAAAATATCATGCCATCTCGACCAATCAAATTTGCCTTGAAATATAGGTGGGGCTCAAAAACACAAATGAAGAGTTTAAAAGACCCTTCCCTTGTCCTTTTTGCAAGACTGCATGGGGTAAATTGTTCCACGAACTCTCGTTTGTGCAGACTCTTCAAATTTCCCAAGTACGTTTGGTCGCCTTGCCCTGGTGATCCTCACCAAATTGAGCAGCTTTGCTCCATGGGGTAGACTTTGTTCGTGAAGCATACATCAACCCATCAATAAAGGATGTTGAGAGATCAAGTCACGGATCTTCTGGTTCAGAAATTGTGATTACAGCAAAAGCTCCCTCAACTTCAGACAAGTATTGCCATAGAGGAAATTCAAGTCTGTTGTGTTGAAATTTTTGGGAAGACAATGGCAGAATGATTGTTGTGTGAAAGTGCTACAGAAGAAGCAGATTTTCATGGGGTTTGGACACGAATGTTATTGTTTCGAAGGAAAAGAGGGATCTGTGGAGAGGCATGCCTCCCCCAGCACCAATCTCATTTATACGGCAGAATC
Source organism: Myxine glutinosa (assembly GCF_964187855.1). Taxonomy (NCBI): domain Eukaryota; kingdom Metazoa; phylum Chordata; class Myxini; order Myxiniformes; family Myxinidae; genus Myxine; species Myxine glutinosa. The sequence goes on along the minus strand of NC_136274.1, from coordinate 73,741,320 downwards.
ATGATCTCGCACAGAATCATGGGGTAAATTGTTCCACGAACTCTCGAGCTAGCCCTGGTGTTGGGCTAGCGGCTCGGGTGCCAGCTTAGGATCCTAGGATCCTGGGTTCGAATCCCGGTCGATCGCTGAATTAACGCCAGGGGGGTTGACTCAGCCTGTCATCCTTCCGAGGTCGGCAAATTGAGTACCAGTTCACTGGTAATTCCCTGTTTGTCGTTAAAGGCGACAAAAAGGGTTGGCGGCAGGAAGGGCATCCGGCCGTAAAACATTGCTTCAAAAAGGGGACCGAAAAAACAACAACAACCACGGTCCCCGAAAAAGGCCAACCCCCGCTTTGCGGGGAAAAATGGCCTCTAAAGGTGGTTATATAATCATGATCTCGCACGTCAACATGATGAGTCTGACACGTACATTTTCTGGCATATTAAACACATGTCTGAATCGCAAAAGAATTCAAATGCAAACATGATTGAAAGATCATCTGACACCAACGTCCTGATCATATTGCTGTATCATAGGAGTAACATTGCTTCAACTTTTGGATGGATCTGGAATGGCGCAGTAACAATACTCGGAGGTTTGCCCACATTTGTGCCCTTGTTGTGTCTGGGTCCCAAACCATGTTCTCCTCTTCCAGCCATACGTGCTTTTTCAGGGTTTGATTGCGCTGCATCTTTAGCACGAAAACAAAACAAAATACATCCCTTGTAATTGATGAAGATAAATGGATGCCTTCTCAAAGCTTGGTGACTCTCAAAGTGTTATGTATCTCCAGCATAGAAGCATTTGTTTGTGCCCTCTCTGAAAAACCGAAGTTGTTGAGTGTAAATGATGCTCGGCTCATATTTGCATCATCAAGCCACGTGTCCCAGAATCGAGGAGCGTTACCTTGGCAAGGGCTGCTGTATTTATGAAATGTTGGGGGAGGGGCTGCTGTATTTATGAAATGGTGGGGGAGGGGCTACTGTATTTATGAAATGGTGGGGGAGGGGCTACTGTATTTATGAAATGTTGGGGGAGGGGCTGCTGTATTTATGAAATGTTGGGGGAGGGGCTGCTGTATTTATGAAATGTTGGGGGAGGGGCTACTGTATTTATGAAATGTTGGGGGAGGGGCTGCTGTATTTATGAAATGGTGGGGGAGGGGCTGCTGTATTTATGAAATGTTGGGGGAGGGGCTGCTGTATTTATAAAATGGTGGGGGAGGGGCTGCTGTATTTATGAAATGGTGGGGGAGGGGCTGCTGTATTTATGAAATGGTGGGGGAGGGGCTGCTGTATTTATGAAATGGTGGGGGGGGGGCTGCTGTATTTATGAAATGGTGGGGAAGGGGAGCTGCTGTATTTATGAAATGGTGGGGGAGGGGCTGCTGTATTTATGAAATGGTGAGGGAGCGGCTGCTGTATTTATGAAATGGTGAGGGAGGGGCTGCTGTATTTATGAAATGGTGGGGGAGGGGCTGCTGTATTTATGAAATGGTGGGGGAGGGGCTGCTGTATTTATGAAATGGTGGGGGAGGGGCTGCTGTATTTATGAAATGGTGGGGCAGGGGATGCTGTATTTATGAAATGGTGGGGGAGGGGATGCTGTATTTATGAAATGGTGGGGGAGGGGCTGCTGTATTTATGAAATGGTGGGGGAGGGGCTGCTGTATTTATGAAATGGTGGGGGAGGGGCTGCTGTATTTAGAAATGGTGGGGGAGGGGCTGCTGTATTTATGAAATGGTGGGGGAGGGGATGCTGTATTTATGAAATGGTGGGGCAGGGGATGCTGTATTTATGAAATGGTGGGGGAGGGGCTGCTGTATTTATGAAATGGTGGGGGAGGGGCTGCTGTATTTATGAAATGGTGGGGGAGGGGCTGCTGTATTTATGAAATGGTGGGGGAGGGGCTGCTGTATTTAGAAATGGTGGGGGAGGGGCTGCTGTATTTATGAAATGGTGGGGGAGGGGCTGCTGTATTTATGAAATGGTGGGGGAGGGGCTGCTGTATTTAGAAATGGTGGGGGAGGGGCTGCTGTATTTATGAAATGGTGGGGGAGGGGATGCTGTATTTATGAAATGGTGGGGCAGGGGATGCTGTATTTATGAAATGGTGGGGGAGGGGCTGCTGTATTTATGAAATGGTGGGGGAGGGGCTGCTGTATTTATGAAATGGTGGGGGAGGGGCTGCTGTATTTATGAAATGGTGGGGGAGGGGCTGCTGTATTTAGAAATGGTGGGGGAGGGGCTGCTGTATTTATGAAATGGTGGGGGAGGGGCTGCTCTATTTAGAAATGGTGGGGGAGGGGCTGCTGTATTTATGAAATGGTGGGGGAGGGGCTGCTGTATTTATGAAATTGTGGGGGAGGGGCTGCTGTATTTATGAAATGGTGGGGGAGGGGCTGCTGTATTTATGAAATGGTGGGGGAGGGGCTGCTGTATTTATGAAATGGTGGGGGAGGGGCTGCTGTATTTATGAAATGGTGGGGGAGGGGCTGCTGTATTTATGAAATGGTGGGGGAGGGGCTGCTGTATTTATGAAATGGTGGGGGAGGGGCTGCTGTATTTATGAAATGGTGGGGGAGGGGCTGCTGTATTTATGAAATGGTGGGGGAGGGGCTGCTGTATTTATGAAATGGTGGGGGAGGGGCTGCTGTATTTATGAAATGGTGGGGGAGGGGCTGCTGTATTTATGAAATGGTGGGGGAGGGGCTGCTGTATTTATGAAATGGTGGGGGAGGGGCTGCTGTATTTAGAAATGGTGGGGGAGGGGCTGCTGTATTTATGAAATGGTGGGGGAGGGGCTGCTGTATTTATGAAATGGTGGGGGAGGGGCTGCTGTATTTATGAAATGGTGGGGGAGGGGCTGCTGTATTTATGAAATGGTGGGGGAGGGGCTGCTGTATTTATGAAATGGTGGGGGAGGAGCTGCTGTATTTATGAAATGGTGGGGGAGGGGCTGCTTTATTTATGAAATGGTGGGGGAGGGGCTGCTGTATTTATGAAATGGTGGGGGAGGGGCTGCTGTATTTATGAAATGGTGGGGGAGGGGCTGCTGTATTTATGAAATGGTGGGGGAGGGGCTGCTGTATTTATGAAATGGTGGGGGAGGAGCTGCTGTATTTATGAAATGGCGGGGGAGGGGCTGCTGTATTTATGAAATGGTGGGGGAGGGGCTGCTGTATTTATGAAATGGTGGGGGAGGGGCTGCTGTATTTAGGAAATGGTGGGGGAGGGGCTGCTGTATTTATGAAATGGTGGGGGAGGGGCTGCTGTATTTATGAAATGGTGGGGGAGGGGCTGCTGTATTTATGAAATGGTGGGGGAGGGGCTGCTGTATTTATGAAATGGTGGGGGAGGAGCTGCTGTATTTATGAAATGGTGGGGGAGGGGCTGCTTTATTTATGAAATGGTGGGGGAGGGGCTGCTGTATTTATGAAATGGTGGGGGGAGGGGCTGCTGTATTTATGAAATGGTGGGGGAGGGGCTGCTGTATTTATGAAATGGTGGGGGAGGGGCTGCTGTATTTATGAAATGGTGGGGGAGGAGCTGCTGTATTTATGAAATGGCGGGGGAGGGGCTGCTGTATTTATGAAATGGTGGGGGAGGGGCTGCTGTATTTATGAAATGGTGGGGGAGGGGCTGCTGTATTTAGGAAATGGTGGGGGAGGGGCTGCTGTATTTATGAAATGGTGGGGGAGCGGCTACTCACTCCTGTATTTATGAAATGGTGGGGGAGGGGCTGCTGTATTTATGAAATGGTGGGGGAGGGGCTGCTGTATTTATGAAATGGTGGGGGAGGGGCTGCTGTATTTACGAAATGGTGGGGGAGGGGCTGCTGTATTTATGAAATGGTGGGGGAGGGGCTGCTGTATTTATGAAATGGTGGGGGAGGGGCTGCTGTATTTATGAAATGGTGGGGGAGGGGCTGCTGTATTTATGAAATGGTGGGGGAGGAGCTGCTGTATTTATGAAATGGTGGGGGAGGGGCTGCTTTATTTATGAAATGGTGGGGGAGGGGCTGCTGTATTTATGAAATGGTGGGGGAGGGGCTGCTGTATTTATGAAATGGTGGGGGAGGGGCTGCTGTATTTATGAAATGGTGGGGGAGGGGCTGCTGTATTTATGAAATGGTGGGGGAGGAGCTGCTGTATTTATGAAATGGCGGGGGAGGGGCTGCTGTATTTATGAAATGGTGGGGGAGGGGCTGCTGTATTTATGAAATGGTGGGGGAGGGGCTGCTGTATTTAGGAAATGGTGGGGGAGGGGCTGCTGTATTTATGAAATGGTGGGGGAGCGGCTACTCACTCCTGTATTTATGAAATGGTGGGGGAGGGGCTGCTGTATTTATGAAATGGTGGGGGAGGGGCTGCTGTATTTATGAAATGGTGGGGGAGGGGCTGCTGTATTTACGAAATGGTGGGGGAGGGGCTGCTGTATTTATGAAATGGTGGGGGAGGGGCTGCTGTATTTATGAAATGGTGGGGGAGGGGCTGCTGTATTTATGAAATGGTGGGGGAGGGGCTGCTGTATTTATGAAATGGTGGGGGAGGGGCTGCTGTATTTATGAAATGGTGGGGGAGGGGCTGCTGTATTTATGAAATGGTGGGGGAGGGGCTGCTGTATTTATGAAATGGTGGGGGAGGGGATGCTGTATTTATGAAATGGTGGGGGAGGGGCTGCTGTATTTATGAAATGGTGGGGCAGGGGATGCTGTATTTATGAAATGGTGGGGGAGGGGATGCTGTATTTATGAAATGGTGGGGGAGGGGCTGCTGTATTTATGAAATGGTGGGGGAGGTGCTGCTGTATTTATGAAATGGTGGGGCAGGGGATGCTGTATTTATGAAATGGTGGGGGAGGGGATGCTGTATTTATGAAATGGTGGGGGAGGGGCTGCTGTATTTATGAAATGGTGGGGCAGGGGATGCTGTATTTATGAAATGGTGGGGGAGGGGCTGCTGTATTTATGAAATGGTGGGGCAGGGGATGCTGTATTTATGAAATGGTGGGGGAGGTGCTGCTGTATTTATGAAATGGTGGGGTCAGGGGATGCTGTATTTATGAAATGGTGGGGGAGGTGCTGCTGTATTTATGAAATGGTGGGGCAGGGGATGCTGTATTTATGAAATGGTGGGGGAGGTGCTGCTGTATTTATGAAATGGTGGGGCAGGGGATGCTGTATTTATGAAATGGTGGGGGAGGGGCTGCTGTATTTATGAAATGGTGGGGCAGGGGATGCTGTATTTATGAAATGGTGGGGCTGGGGATGCTGTATTTATGAAATGGTGGGGGAGGTGCTGCTCTATTTATGAAATGGTGGGGCAGAGGATGCTGTATTTATGAAATGGTGGGGGAGGGGATGCTGTATTTATGAAATGGTGGGGGAGGGGCTGCTGTATTTATGAAATGGTGGGGCAGGGGATGCTGTATTTATGAAATGGTGGGGGAGGGGCTGCTGTATTTATGAAATGGTGGGGGAGGGGCTGCTGTATTTATGAAATGGTGGGGGAGGGGCTGCTGTATTTATGAAATGGTGGGGGAGGGGCTGCTGTATTTATGAAATGGTGGGGGAGGGGCTGCTGTATTTATGAAATGGTGGGGGAGGGGCTGCTGTATTTATGAAATGGTGGGGGAGGGGCTGCTATATTTATGAAATGGTGGGGGAGGGGCTGCTGTATTTATGAAATGGTGGGGGAGGGGATGCTGTATTTATGAAATGGTGGGGTAGGGGATGCTGTATTTATGAAATGGTGGGGCAGGGGATGCTGTATTTATGAAATGGTGGGGGAGGGGCTGCTGTATTTATGAAATGGTGGGGGAGGGGCTACTGTATTTATGAAATGGTGGGGGAGGAGCTGTTGTATTTATGAAATGGTGGGGGAGGGGCTGCTGTATTTATGAAATGGTGGGGGAGGGGCTGCTGTATTTATGAAATGGTGGGGGAGGGGCTGCTCTATTTATGAAATGGTGGGGGAGGGGCTGCTGTATTTATGAAATGGTGGGGGAGCGGCTACTGTATTTATGAAATGGTGGGGGAGGGGCTGCTGTATTTATGAAATGGTGGGGGAGGGGCTGCTGTATTTATGAAATGGTGGGGGAGGGGCTGCTGTATTTATGAAATGGTGGGGGAGGGGCTGCTGTATTTATGAAATGGTGGGGTAGGGGCTGCTGTATTTATGAAATGGTGGGGGAGGGGCTGCTGTATTTATGAAATGGTGAGGGAGGGGCTACTGTATTTATGAAATGGTGGGGGAGGGGCTGCTGTATTTATGAAATGGTGGGGGAGGGGCTGCTGTATTTATGAAATGGTGGGGGAGGGGCTGCTCTATTTATGAAATGGTGGGGAAGGGGCTGCTGTATTTATGAAATGGTGGGGGAGGGGCTGCTGTATTTATGAAATGGTGGGGTAGGGGCTGCTGTATTTATGAAATGGTGGGGGAGGGGCTGCTGTATTTATGAAATGGTGGGGGAGGGGCTGCTGTATTTATGAAATGGTGGGGGAGGGGCTGCTGTATTTATGAAATGGTGGGGGAGGGGCTGCTGTATTTATGAAATGGTGGGGAGGGGCTGCTGTATTTATGAAATGGTGGGGGAGGGGCTGCTGTATTTATGAAATGGTGTGGGAGGGGTTGCTGTATTTATGAAAGGGTGGGGGAGGGGCTGCTGTATTTATGAAATGGTGGGGGAGGGGCTGCTGTATTTATGAAATGGTGGGGGAGGGGCTGCTGTATTTATGAAATGGTGGGGGAGGGGCTGCAGTATTTATGAAATGGTGGGGGAAGGGCTGCTGTATTTATGAAATGGTGTGGGAGGGGCTGCTGTATTTATGAAATGGTGGGGGAGGGGCTGCTGTATTTATGAAATGGTGGGGGAGGGGCTGCTGTATTTATGAAATGGTGGGGGAGGGGCTGCTGTATTTATGAAATGGTGGGGGAGGGGTGTGCTGTCGTTATGAGATGGTGAGAAGTGGAGTGCTTTTGTGGGGCTATTGTGGTGATTGCGGAGGAGTGCTGTGCTGTCGGACTCGGAGGTGGGGTGCTCTAGCAGTTGGCTTCAATGATTGGGTGGGGCTGCTTTTGAAAGAGATTTGTCGTCGGGGTTCAAAGACTGGGGTTTATTGTTGCCAAAAACGCTAAAACCAAAGCCAATGATGTTTGATATGCGTGGTTTGCAGAATATCAAGGAAACATACAGATTTGAAACTGAAGCTTCCTGCTCAGCATTTTGCAGACACTTGAAGGTTATTGCCAAAATTATTTTGTACCCTTCCAATCTCTCCCATCTTTTGCTGGCTCTAGTGTTTTGTTAACCTGTTTTACTCAAATAAATAGGAACATCAAGATGATACGACTCCTCAATGTTAATTTTGATTAGTTCCCTTCCGGTTTCACCGGAGAGGACTGTACGGCTGTCCATCGTCCGTCCCACCTGCGGTTTTCTATACTTTTCCTCCTCACCTTTTAGCATATTCAACTGAAACGTGGTACATGGTTTTATTTTGATAAGTTACAGAACAAGTTTGAGTTTCAGGGTGTTTCGTCAATTGTTTTTGCAGCGTTTTGCCCTTTTTGAAGGCTTTAATTTTACCTTCACCAAATTGGGAAAAAGCCAGATTTGATTCACTTTTAGCCCTGTTATCACTTTTTTTTTCAGTACATTTTGTTGCTGGGTCTGTTATTCTTTTGTTTTGCTGAAGTTCCAGTGAATCGACTCTCAAGAACTCGGTGGTGGAAACTGTTGGTCCTCAGCTCGGCAGAAGGTTAAACGGTCGTTTACGTTGATACTGTTACGGATTCGTCACTTCCGTTGTTGTGGTTTTCATCCACTGTAAACATTGTTGGTTACATGTACTATAATTATTGTTGTTGTTTAGAGGAAATAGAGATTACTATTTTCAAAAGGTAAAAAAAGTTAATGTTTTAAATGAAACCAGAACTGGACGACGACGAAGAGGAAGAGGAGGGAGAGAAGGCGGAGCGAGTGAGTCGGACAAGAAGCCGAGCTGCTTCAAGGTCCTGAGCGAACGTTGGCGAACGAGGGTCACGTGTGAACTTTGGGTTTCCTGGGAAAGGGATTCCTGCGACAGAGTGGTTATCGCTGTGACAGATAAACCTGCGTGACAGGTTTTGCGGTTGATTCCGAAGAGAATCGTCGGAGTGCCGTTACGCCACAAGAACGGGCCGTCGGCCATTTTTGCCTCGCGCAGGATTTGCGCTTCGCTCAAGGTTTTTCACCTCGCTTCGATCATTTTCGCCGCATTCAGACGTTGATTTGGTGTGTGTGTGTAACGTCGCTTTTGAGTGGGAAATCTGCGGTTTGCCGATTGGGAGCCGTGGAACGTCCATACCCGAAGGTGTGATTTCCCAGTCGCCTGGAGGGCACCTTTACGCATCTTTGGCAGCGTGACTGTCACTCAACCGAACGGGATTCTGGTCTTGATTAGACATCGTTCTGACGATCACTGGAGCGGATCGACTTTGGCTTGATGCCGGAATAGAGACATTGGGAATGTTCTTCTTTTCACTCACTTGGAGCACAGTGAGTTATATTGTACGAACCTGATGGTACCATCATAGGAAATATATATTGGTTGTACAATTGATTACTATTGTTGTTGTACTGTTATTCTTGTGTGATCTTAATATAATACTTGTTTGTTGGTAACAATTGGTGTGGTTTCACCATTGATCTTTGACATACAGAATAACACATCTTTCTGCCGTGACTCCTCTCTGGGCTCGGGGGTACACCGTGACCGGGGTTTGGGGAGGAGCACGTAACAATACCCAGTGATGAGCTCCTTTCTTGGCAGGACATACAAAGCAAATAATCTGCACGAGCTAAGTCGGTTGTTGTGGTATAAATGCACATTTCGTTTATTAAGGTTTGTCATTGTTTGGAGTGATGTTAACCTAACCGTGTCCATTACTTTCGCACCTCTGATTTTACCTGCATTCATTTTTTTTTCATCCTTTGCCAAGTGTCTGTGCATCAAAGTGTTTGATTTGATTAAATGCAAGGTACCTCATAGTGAATATGTATAAATGTTGTCGTAGGCGACTTTAATCTGTGTTATTATTTGAATCGCATGCTTTTAATCCTTGACTTGTACCGACAATCTCGAAAGGAAATTTGGCTTTATAGGTGTAAAAAATAAATAAATAAATAATCACACGTTTTTCCTTATCAGGAGTTTCAACACAGGAAGGAGCCATTAGATTCGACTCATGAAGCCTGCACAATGGTTGCCAACCTGTGGTCGTTTGTGCATACCCTGTCCTTTTCAAATGCAGAGCATCGAGCACGGAAGCAGCACATACCATTTTAAAAGTCTTTGGTATGACTCAGCCTGGGTTCGAACAGCCGACCTCCCAGACTTGGAGGATGCTCCAACCATTACACAACCGAGTCTGGGGCCCCGAGTTTGGGGCCCCGAGTCTGGTGCCCTGAGTCTGGGGCCTCGAGCCTGGGGCCTCGAGCCTAGGACCCCCAGCCTGGGGCCTCGGGCCTGGTGCCCCGAGTCTGGGGCCCTGAGTCTGGGGCTTCGAGTCTGGGACCTCTAGTCTGGGGCTTCGAATCTGGGGCCTCGAGTCTGGGACCTCAAGTCTGGGGCCTCGAGTCTGGGACCCCGAGTCTGGTGCCCCGAGTCTGGTGCCCCGAGTCTGGTGCCCCGAGTCTGGGGCCTTATTGATTAAAAAGCAAAGGAGGTTCAAGAGTGTACACGGTGCACAGTAAAATTACCTTAAATGATTTATGATCGAGTGATGGTAATTTGATAGTTGCATGTTTGATGGCAGCCATGTCTGGTCGGGTTTGAGAAGAAAGACTGCTCAGAGAGCCTTTGAAGTCAGATTGCAGAATGGCTCAAGAGGTAAAAGAGAGGTGGTGATGTTTGTTCAAAGGGCCAATCCATGATGGATCAAAAAGAAATCGGGTGCAACAAGGTTATGTTCAAGTAGAATGGGAAGTTGTGGGTTTTAGGAGGTCCCAGTTTGAAGGCATTATGCCAGTTTGGCACTCGTCCTCGCACCACATAAAACAAACGTTAGCTGATTGCTTGTTGAATGAAAAGAAAAAAAGAAGAGGGGTGTGTTGTATCACACTCTCATTGTACTGTTAGGACTTTCTTCATAAATCAATCATCAAAAGTATCGTACCTCATCTGGGTTTGAAGATTGTCACTTTACGGGTAGCACACCACAGGTTTCCGAAGACCTGTCTTTAACTTTTCCCTGCCAGAAGCAAATGTCTTAACGGTGTCACAATTATTGACATCCACGACACCCGGCGTGTACAGAAGCGTTTTTTAAAATAATAATAAATAAAAGGTGCAGGGAGGTGAAATTCGCTGCACGTTATTTGCAATGCGCGCAGAGTAAAACGAGTGATCATTTACATCTGCATGTCAAACAAGTGAATCCTCTTGGATTGCGCTGAGGTTCGGGCTTGGAATTTCTAGGAGGAAGTATAATTTGTATGCAATGAAATGTACATGTACCTCAATGAAAGTACATGTAATATGGGATCGAGTAAGATCGAGTAAGCTTCACCAGTGCGCGTGCGCGAATTTACGTCACGTCGGCAGCGAGAAGGCGTTCCCCAACACGAACCAATCAGGAACTGCCACGCCCACTTATATGATCTCCGAATTCCTGTGACAGGAATTAGCGTTACACTGGCTGGAAGTCAATCGCTAAAGGCGCTTCCTCAGCGCCAATAAATGAAGAGGACATCAGCACACTTGACACGAGGCCAATCCTTCAGACTTTGGCACGCTCATGAGGCTGCACCGTCAAAAGAACTGTTCCAACCCATCATTTTGACGGGATTTTTACAAGTAATATATTAAATCTTCGAGCAAGTAAAGTTTGGTTAGTAATGTTGTATTGATGGTACGATACTTTGTGAAGGTTGGCTGACTGCCGAGAGGCAACTGAGGTTGTGGATCTACTGATGTAGGTAATCTACTGATGTACAGTCATGTGATAAAGTAAGTACACCCCATGTAAAGTTTTGACTTTTTCAACATATTTCAACATACAGCTATTACATCTTCATTTCAACAATATTGATAGATAAAGGTGATATCATATAACAAATATCATGAAACATTTACATTTTGTAGTCCATTGTATAATTTAAATAAACATAAATGCAAATTTTGCATGTGGATAAAGTAAGTACACCCTTGGCTCTAATAGGTGGTATTGCCCCCTTTGGCAGAAACAACCTCAAGTAGGTGTTTCTTACAACTGTCTACCAGTCTCTGACATCGACTGGGAGAAATTTTTGCCCACTCCTCCATGCAGAATTCTTTCAGCTGTGCGATGCTTGAGGGGTTTCTTGCATGCACAGCTCGTTTCAAATCCCCCCACAACATCTCGATGGGATTTAGATCCTGGCTTTGACTTGGCCATTCCAGAACCCTCCATTTCTTTCTTTTCAGCCATTCCTTGGTGGATTTATTGGTATGTTTTGGGTCATTGTCATGTTGCAAGGTCCACCTTTGGTAGAGCTTCCACTTTCCGACAGATGGCCTCACATTATCTTCAAGCACCCTCTGGTACAATGAAGAATTCATAGTGGATTCTATGATGGTGAGCTGCCCAGGCCCTGATGCAGCAAAGCTGCCCCAAACCATAATATTTCCACCACCATGCTTTACAGTTGGTATCAGGTTCTTGTGGTCAAATGCTGTCTTTGGTTTTCGCCAAACATGTCTTCTGGTACTGTGGCCAAATAGCTCTACCTTTGACTCATCTGTCCAGAGCACATTGTTCCAGAAGTGCTGGTCTTTGCCGAGGTGTTCATTGGCAAACTTTAGTCTTGCCCTGATGTTCTTTCTGGACAGCAAAGGTTTCCTCCTGGCACACCTCCCATGTAGATCAAATTTGTGCAGCCTCTTTCTAATGGTAGACTCGTGCACTTTGACATCAACAGTGGCAAGAGCTACCTGTGGGTCCCTTGATGACATTCTGGGGTTCTTAAAGACTTCTTTCAGCATCTTGCGGTCTGCTCTCGGGCTGAACTTGCTGGGGCGGCCTGGCCTGAACAAGTTGGCAGTTGTTTGGAATTTTCTCCACTTGCAGATGCTCTTCCGGACAGTCGAATGATTGCTTTCAAATTGTTTGGAGATCTTTTTAAATCCCTTCCCAGACTCGTAGGCATCTATAACCTTCTTTCTGAAGGCCTCAGAGAGCTCTTTCGATCTAGGCATGGTGACGCCACGCACGTCAACAACAAGGAGCAAACAAAACGAAATGTCTGAGGTTTAAATAAGACAGGTTCCTCCAAGATCCTCTTGAACGATGTTCTCATCATTTGCACCTGAGCTGATGCACCTGATTCTAATTTTAGGTATTTGAAGTAGTGATAAATGTAGGGGTGTACTTACTTTTTCCACATGCGAAATTTGCATTTATGTTTATTTAAATTATACAATGGACTACAAAATGTAAATGTTTCATGATATTTGTTATATTATATCACCTTTATCTATCAATATAGATAAAGCCGAATGCCTCAACTCTGTGTTTGCCTCAAAATCTTGTGTCCCAAACCCATCTCTCTCTGATCCCACCTTTCCCAGTCGAACCCAACTGCTCCTGGACTCTGTGTCCTTCTCTCCTGACAAGGTGGAGAAGTTTTTATCAAACCTCGACTCTGATTCTGCAACTGGACCAGATGGCATCAGCCCTCGGGTCCTAAAATCCTGCTCTGCCGCTCTATCTCACCCTCTCTCTGTTCTTTTCACCCTCTCTTTTGCTCAAGGTCATCTGCCAGCATCTTGGAAATCAGCAAACATTACCGCTTTACACAAAAAAGGTGGAAAAACAGATCCTTGCAACTACAGACCAATCAGCCTGCTCCCAATTATCAGCAAAGTCATGGAATCCATCATTGCTTCAGATATCAAATCCTTCCTCTTCTCCAATGGCTTGATCTCTGATCATCAATTTGGATTCAGACCAGGTCATTCTACTCTGGACATGTTGCTTCTGCTGTCTCAACAATGGATGGAGGTCCTCAATGCCAAACAGGAAATCAGAGCTGTCTCACTTGACATATCACGTGCCTTCGATACGGTCTGGCACCCAGCTCTGCTCACCAAACTCACCTCCTATGGTATTCAGGGAAATCTCCACTCATGGCTTGCGGATTTCCTCTCTGGTCGTAGGCAACGTGTGGCCCTGAATGGATTTCTCTCATCTTCCCTGCCTGTTCTGGCTGGAGTTCCCCAAGGTAGTGTTCTGGGCCCTGTGCTATTTCTGGTCTTCATCAATGATCTCTCTGACTCTCTGGAAAATCCTCTCTATCTCTTTGCTGATGACTCCACTATCTGCCGCTCCATTCCTCATCCCTCAGATTGGCAGTCTGCAGCCTCCTCACTCTTTGCAGACCTGGACAAAATCACAGACTGGTCAAACAAGTGGAACATGTCTTTCAATCCTGACAAATCTCACACTCTTACAATGTCTCTCCGAAAGGACCGACTGGACAACCCTCCCATCTACTTTCTCAACAATCCTCTCCAAGAAGTTCTGTCGCTCAAGCTTTTGGGTCTCACTATCTGCCATGATCTTTTTTTTTTTCTTTTTTTTTTTTTTTTGTATAAAAGATCGAGGCTCGTGAAAGAGCGAACATTTATCACACAGAAAGACAAACCGACAAACCGACACATAACCGACAAACCGACACATAGAACAAATAACATCGGGAGCGGTAGACAAGATGGGGAGAGAGGGGGAAGGACACAAACACAACACAACACAACACAACACAACACAACATTTTAGAGCAGGAACCGAGAGACATGGAGACATCGAGAGATCTGTGGGAGGGAGAGGGCTTTGGGGGGGAGGCATGGGAAAGGGGGTGGGAGAGGCATAAAACATATGGACACTGCCAGGACTACCAGGAAAGAAGTTGGAATTACAAACAAGGTGGATCTGGGGTGAATTAGTGGGGGTAGAAAAGATCAAGGTTTTGGATGGGGGAAGATAAGAGATGGTGGTGAACAGCTGTTTTAAAGACCTGGAGGGAGGAGTGGGATTGAAGGGAGTGTGGGAGTTTGTTCCAGAGGCGGGAGAAAAGAGGAATGAAGGAGTGAAGGTGAGCAGAGAGCCGAGATTTCGGCAGTTTAACCATCAGAGGCTTGCTGGCAGATCTTGTGCGACCTGTAGGAATATTTGGGGGACAGAGCACAGAGAGAGCTGGGGGAGCAAGGCCGGAGAGGAGTCGGTAGAAGACGGAAAGACCACCAACCTGCCTGCGGTGAGTGAGTGAGAGGCCCTTGGAGTTAGCTTCATCACGGGAGATTCCAATGATTCTGAATGCTTTGCTTTCAACAGCGTGAAGACGAGCTAGGTGTGAGGCAGGAGCACCAGCCCAGAGGGGAGAGCAGTATTCCATTGAGCTGCGGATGAAAGCCTTGTACGTGGTGAGGAGTTCAGGCCCTGAATGTACGCATCTTTCTTGGGAAAACCACATTTCCAAGCTGGCCTCCAAAGCCAGTCGCCGACTGGGCATCCTCCGTCGTGCAAAGTCCTTCCTTGGCACACCTGAGCTCCTCACCACATACAAGGCTTTCATCCGCAGCTCAATGGAATACTGTTCCCCCCTCTGGGCTGGTGCTCCTGCCTCACACCTTGCTCGGCTTCACGCTGTTGAGGCCAAAGCTTTCAGAATAATTGGAATCTCCTGCGATGTAGTCAACTCCGAGGGCCTTTCACTCACTCACCGCAGGCAGGTTGGTGGTCTTTCTGTCTTCTACCGACTCCTCTCCGGCCTTGCTCCCCCAGCTCTCTCTGTGCTCTGTCCCCCCAATATTCCTTCAGGTCGCACAAGATCTGCCTGAAACCCTCTTATGGTTAAACTGCCAAAGTCTAGGCTCTCTGCTCACCTTCACTCTTTCATGCCCCTTTTCTCCCACTTCTGGAACAAACTTCCCCACTCCCTTCAATCCCACTCCTCCCTCCAGGTCTTTAAAACAGCTGTTCACCACCATCTCTCATCTTCCCCCATCGAAAACCTTGATCTTTTCTACCCCCGGTAATTCACCCCAGAGTCCTTGCAGTGTTCATATGTTTTATTCCTCTCCCACCTCCCCCCAAGTCCTCCCGATGTCTCTGCTCTCAAATGTTGTGTTTGTGTCCTTCCCCCTCTCTCCCCATCTTGTCTGCCGCTCCCCTTGTTTTTTGTGTTTTGTGTGTCGGTTTGTCTTTTTGTGTGATTAATGTTAGCTCTTTCACGAGCCT
Source organism: Myxine glutinosa (assembly GCF_964187855.1). Classification (NCBI taxonomy): domain Eukaryota; kingdom Metazoa; phylum Chordata; class Myxini; order Myxiniformes; family Myxinidae; genus Myxine; species Myxine glutinosa. Next base: position 73,726,078 of record NC_136274.1, on the reverse strand, counting down.
CGATCTTGTATACAAAAACAAAAACAAAAACAAAAAAATTGTTGAAATGAAGATCCAATAGCTGTATGCTGAAATATGTTTAAAAAGTCAAAACTTTACATGGGGTGTACTTACTTTTTCACGTGACTATAGGTAATCTACTGATGTAGGTAATCTACTAATGTAGGTAATCTACTGATGTAGGTAATCTACTGATGTATATAATCTACTGATGTGAATCCATGGCCGAGGTTGTGGATCTACTGATGTAGGTAATCTACTGATGTCGGTAATCTACTGATGTAGGTAATCTACTGATGTAGGTAATCCATTGATGTAGGTAATCTACTGATGTAGGTAATCTACTGATGTAGGTAATCTACTGATGTAGGTAATCTACTGATGTAGGTAATCCATTGATGTAGGTAATCTACTGATGTAGGTAATCTACTGATGTAGGTAATCTACTGATGTAGGTAATCCACTGATGTAGGTAATCTACTGATGTAGGTAATCCACTGATGTAGGTAATCCATTGATGTAGGTAATCTATTGATGTAGGTAATCTACGGATGTAGGTAATCTACTGATGTAGGTAATATACTGATGTAGGTAATCTATTGATGTAGGTAATCTATTGATGTAGGTAATCTATTGATGTAGGTAATCTACGGATGTAGGTAATATACTGATGTAGGTAATATACTGATGTAGGTAATCTACTGGTGTGGATCCATGGCCGAGGTTGTGGATCTACTGATGTACGTAATCTACTGGTGTGGATCCATGGCCGAGGTTGTGGATCTACTGATGTAGGTAATCTATTGATGTGGATCCATGGCCGAGGTTGTGGATCTACTGATGTAGGTAATCTATCGATGTGGATCCATGGCAGAGGTTGTGTATCTGCTGATGTAGGTAATCTATTGATGTGGATCCATGGGCGAGGTTGTGGATCTACAGATGTAGGTAATCTACTGATGTGGATCTTTGGCCGAGGTTGTGGATCTACTGATGTAGGTAATCTACTGATGTGGATCTTTGGCCGAGGTTGTGGATTTACTGATGTAGGTATTCTACTGATGTAGGTAATCTACTGATGTGGATCCTTGGCCGAGGTTGTGGATCTACTGATGTTGGTATTCTACTGATGTAGGTAATCTATTGATGTGGATCCATAGCTGAGGTTGTGGATCTACTGATGTATGTAATCTATTGATGTGGATCCATAGCTGAGGTTGTGGATCTACTGATGTATGTAATCTACTGATGTGGATCTATGACTGAGTTTGTGGATCCGCAGTTGGGAAAGGTCCTGGGCTGGTAAATATAGTATAAGTATATATGATGCAAAGATGAACTGATTGACATAATCCAATCAGTTAATCTTTGCATTATATATACTTATACCAAGTTTGTTTCAAAATCCCATCACTGGTTCACGAGTTGGCACGCCAACATAATTTTTACTTATCATGACCTCTGACTTTTAGCCTCTTGACCCCAAAATTGAATCACTTTATCTTTGCATTTTAATATATAATTATACCAAGTTTGGTGAAAATCCCATGACTGGTTCCCAAGTTAGCTTTGCAACAGAATTTTTACCTGATGGGATGTCTGACATGTTACCTTTGACCTCCTGACCCCACAATCTAATAATTTAATCTTTACATCATTACTCATACCTGTAACAATTTGAATTAGATACCTTTAGGCATTATCAAGTTATCATGGTGATGAAAACCTGTCTGACGGAGGGACGGACGTATGGACAGCCGTACGGACAACCTGAAAACAAGTCGCCGGAGGCATAAAAACGCGATGTCCATTTGTGCATTTGTTGGTTGTTATCTCCATTTGCGGATTTTAGAATGTGGAACGGAGTCCTCCCAGGTCTCAAAGTATCCCCCTCAGGTTCAGTAAGGGATCACGATTCATGAACCAGTTTGTGAAGTTTTCTTATTCTCAAAGTTTCATTCCGAGGGCTCTTTTGAAAATCGTCATTGAGCCTCGGACAGCTTCCAACTGCAATTTGTTTTGTCGTAATACTCCTAGGGATGCTTTTAAAGATCTCTGTAAGGTTCTTTTTAGCATTCCCATTGCTCCTATAATCACTGTGCAATTTCGGGGCTCTTCAGCTTCCAGGATTTTTTTAAAACTTCATTTTTGAGGGCTTGGTTTCCACGAGTTTTCTGGAACTGGGATATTTATTATTATTATTTTTTATGCAGATGTGCCAGTGGATTAATCTACATACTTTGTCGTGCCTTTGGGTGTACAGCTGCTCTGACGTGACTTTTTTACATCCTGATAGGAAGTGACTCGTACTTTCTGTTTCTACCTTGCATACCTTGTACTTGTCCCATTGACTAAGTCCCGCCATTGTATTAAAGCCAGCCATTGGTGTGGTGTCCTTGGTCTTGCGCATTTATAATAATTCGTTCTCCATCCATGTTGAGCTGACCTCTTCTACACCATTTCAAAGAGCCTTCTTTGTCTACTCCCAATCTGCCCAACTCATTTGTTTTTTTTATACCTTCCTGCTCTTTTAGCTTTTTTCCAGTTGTCGGTGTATATCTTTTGATATTTCGTTATATATATATATATATAAAGTGGATCCGTCGTAAATATATATATATTCCTCTCTTTTTTGCAGTTGTTGGGACTGTACCTCGTATTGTTTTCTTGTGTGACATCTTCCATTCGCACCTGTCTTTGGAAATTTTTTGCTTGGTGGATTAGGGATACCTTCTCTGGTTTGTCGAAATCCTGTTTGCTTACAAATTGGATTTGGTAGTCTGTTGCACTTTTTATGTTTCCAGCCAATCCTAAAGTTGTCATTCTGTGCACTTGGTTGAGCTCCATCAGGCCACCACCTCCATCTCGTCTTGGCAGGTACATTCTCAGGATGCAATGATATTTAGAAACAATGTTTTGTTGTATACAAGATCGAGGCTCGTGTAAGAGCTAAAATTTAGTGGATAGTGAGAAGTTTCCTTGTTTTGATATCCAGCTTATTCATTTATGATTGTGGCCAGTTTATTATTCTGCAGCCTTACTGGAATACTGGTGTTGTGAGTTGGTTTATGGCTTTGATTTTGTTCCTTGGAGATAGGTGTGATTTCTGGATTGGCCTCGTTCTACACAAATATTCTTTGGTAATTGTTTTGCGCATTTGTTTGTGACAAATTTGGTGTCCCTCTTCTACTCCGAGGTATTTGTATGATGCTTCGTTGTCTAGCTCCTGTATTGTTGCATTTGTGTCAATTTCTATGTTGACATTTTTTGTTGGTCTACCATGTATGAATGTGCACTTGGTACACTTATCCAGGCCAAATTCCATTTGAATGTCATCGGAGTACTGGTTCACTAATTTGAGTTGTTGTGACAATTTTTCGTCGTTTGGTGCAAAGAGATTTAAATTATGCATGTAAAGTAGATGTGTCACCCTTTTGTCTCTTTTGACATTCTCTTATTTGATGTCAGGGTGTATCCGTATCCTTGCTCATTAATGAGGTTGCTCAGTAGGTCCAGGGCAAGGCAAAATGGAAGGGTGAAAGGCTGTCTCCTTGGAAGATTCCTCGACATATCTTTAGTCTTGGTATTTTGATCGTTCCTTCTGAGTGCTGTAATATCAATGTGGTATTCCAAGCCTCCTTTGCTTTCTCCATCATATTGATTATTTTGGGGTTGATCTTGTACAAATGTGTATAAACCATAATCGTGCTTGTGTATGTGCAAATCACAACCCATCGCGCATGCGGTCATCTTCGCCACCGCTCCTCATCTTTCTCAGGTTCTCCTTCCACTCAGGTCCGTCAAATCTCAGGCCCTCCTTCCACTTGGGTCCGCTAAATCTCAGGCTCCCCTTCCACTCGGTTCACCAAATCTCAGATCCCGCCCCTTCCACTCGCGTCCGCCAAATCTCAGACCCCGCCCCTTCCACTCGGGTCCGCCAAATTTCAGGCCCCTCCCTATGTGTGCATGCATGTCCAACTCGACGGGTTCGCTGGAAAAAGCTGGAAAAACACATCAGGCCATGGGCGCCTCCCTCTCCTTCCACCAAAGCTGCCCACGAAGCTGTTTTATTCGGCACAGAGCTTATTTCCCTGCTGGGATAATGGTTTAAAAGGGAGTCACCAAATCCTGGGCCCTTGCTCCCAGCATGACTAAGTCAGAGAAATGAAGAAATGCAGCAAGCGGCCAGGCCTTGTCTCGGACAATCCACACAATCTCGGGCGCCATATGACCTCTGCCCCATCACAGCCCTCTGCCCCATCAAAGCTACCTCGCACTCCAAAAATCGCTGTACATGGCACAAATCATCGATGTCACCTCACTCTCTCACATACTCAATGGATGGGGTTCTACAGGAGGAGGTCTGTCAAGGCTTGGGTCTTCCCACCCGGAAGCACGGGGCACACAAGTCCCACCAAGTTCCAGAGCCAGGTCGCACAAACACATGTCAAATGGCGCGACACCAACCACAATCCCGTCCCGTCAAAACTGGCATTCCCAGGTCAGTCCTTACTGACTTTGAAACTGATTTATTCGACACAGCTCCTGGTTGCTTCTGTCCCAGGCGAGAGGGAGGCGGCGCAACAGGAAAGTGAGAGAGAGAGAGAGAGAGAGAGAGAGAGAGAGAGAGAGAGAGTGTGTGTGTGTGTGTGTGCGTGTGTGTGTGTGTGTATGTGTGTGTGTGTGTGTGTGTGTGTGTGTGTGTGTGTGTGTGTGTGTGTGTGTGTGTGTGTGCGCGCGTGCTACTGGAGCTATCTGATGTGGAATGGGTTCCACTGAGATGATCATCATGGTTTCCTGAGGTGATAATTAATGACAAAGAATGCAGAAGATTTACAATGTTTTTAAATGCACACCATGTTAAGGTGTATAAAAAAAAAAAAACACCTTTAGAGGCCATTTTTCCCCGCAAAGCGGGGGTTGGCCTTTTTCGGGCACCGTGGTTGTTGTTTTTTGGTCCCCTTTTTGAAGCAATGTTTTACGGCCGGATGCCCTTCCTGCCGCCAACCCTGTTTGTCGCCTTTTACGACAAACAGGGAATTACCAATACACGGGTACTCAATTAGCCGACCTCGGAAGGATGACAGGCTGAGTCAACCCCCCTGGCGTTAATTCAGCGATCGACCGGGATTCGAACCCAGGATCCTAGGATCCTAAGCTGGCACCCTAGCCGCTAGCCCAACACCATGTTAAGGTGTATAGAGCAGCTTAATTGGTCCGTCCACGGCGTGGCATTCCAACAACAAAATAAATAACAAAAACAATGATAGCATTGTAACAAAGCATATATTAATACTAATACAATTATCAGCAGTAATAATAGTCATATTATTTGGCAATTATAATAACGAACGTATAATTCCCCCTTCATCCTCCCCCCGCCTCCCTCCAACCCCCACCCCTTTACTCAAACACACTAGGCTTGTGAAAGGCAAGCTAATGCTCCAGCAGTACAGCAGGCAGGTGTACTACAAGGCCGTGAAGATCAATGAAAATTTGGTCCAATGGAATTCAACCACCACCAGTCTATTATATTGAAAAAACAAAAAACAAGTACAGATACATTCGAAGTACACCGCCCCCATGCCAAATAATTAAATATCCTCCAGCGCGGCATTGCCGGGGCGCCTTTGGCAATACCGCACGGGGCAATACCGCCGTGCAGCTCATAGAGACTGTATTGGGTGAGAGAGGTGTGCAATAATTGATTGGTTAATTGCATAATTAAAATTAATAAATGATGATCATAAAATCTTTTCTTTATCAATTGGCTAATATCATACCTAAACCACCGGTGCCTCATTCGAAGCTGTAGCTTTTTGAAAATTAATGAAATAAGTCATTAATCAAAAAAATTCAATAATTAATTGATTAATCAATAAATAATTATTAATCGATTAATTGATTAATCAATAAATCAAAAATATCCTTTAGAGCCACATCAGTTGGTCACTGTCGTGTCCAAATATCAGCTTCCTAGCTCAAATGGTGCCTGAGATATTGCTCAGATGAGAAAGAAATTAAATAAATGACTAATAATGAAAATTAATCAATAATAATCATAAAAAAATCAAATAATTAATCAATTGGCTAATATAATACATAAACCACCACCCTTTCATCCGAATCTGCAACTTAAAAAAAAAAAATTAATGAAGTAATTAATCAAATAATTAAATAATTAATCGATTAATTGATTAATCAATAAATCAAAAATAGCCTTTCCAGCCAAATCACTTGGTCATTGGCATGTCCAAATATCAGCTTCGTAACTCAAAAGGTGCCTGAGATAATGCCCAGAAGAGAGGAAATATATAAGTACTTAATTAAAACCCACCTTTAGAGGCCATTTTTCCCCGCAAGCGGGGGTTGGCCTGTTGCGGGGACCGTGGTTGTTGTTGTTTTTCGGTCCCCTTTTTGAAGCAATGTTTTACGGCCGGATGCCCTTCCTGCCGCCAACCCTTTTTGTCGCCTTTTACGACAAGCAGGGAATTACCAGTGAACTGGTACTCAATTAGCCGACCTCAGAAGGATGACAGGCTGAGTCAACCCCCCTGGCATTCATTCAGCGATCGACCGGGAGTCGAACCCAGGATCCTAGGATTCTAAGTTGGCACCCTAGCCGCCAGCCCAACACCAGGGCTTAAATATAAGTACTTAATTAAAAAAAAACAAAAAAAACCACCTTTAGAGGCCATTTTTCCCCGCAAAGTGGGGGTTGGCCTTTTTCGGGAACCGTGGTTGTTGTTGGTTTTTCGGTCCACTTTTTGAAGCAATGTTTTACGGCCGGATGCCCTTCCTGACGCCAACCCTTTTTGCCGCCTTTAACGACAAACAGGGAATTACCAGTGAACTGGTACTCAATTAGCCGACCTCGGAAGGATGACAAGCTGAGTCAACCCCCCTGGCGTTAATTCAGCGATCGACCAGGATTCGAACCCAGGATCCTAGGATCCTACGCCGGCACCCTAGCCGCTAGCCCAACACCAGGGTATCACTTAATTAATCGACAATAATTAAGTAACTCATCAATTAATTGATTCATCCAAAAAAAATAATTGTTTTTGACAAAGTACTTCCAAATTTTTCTCACTTTTGTGCCCACTTCCATCATCCAATTCATCTCACTTTTCCTTGCTCACTATTGTGCCCAAATTTCAGCTTCCCAGCTCAAAGGATGGCTGAAATATCGCCCGGACACACAAGAAAAGGAGAAAACAAACAAGAAAGCAAACAAACAACCAGAGTGAAAACTGAGTACTCCCTTTCTGCATGCGTCATTGGTGTCTGGCAATGACGTTATGCAGCGCCTGGAGATGGCATACGAAAGAAGCGGTGTACAACAAACAACCAGAGTGAAAACTGAGTACTCCCTTTCAGTGTGCGTCATTGCCGAGCCCCCTTCGGTGCCCGGCAATGACGTTATGCAGCACCTAGAGATGGCATAGGAAAGGTGCGGTGTACAACAAACAACCAGAGTGAAAACTGAGTTCTCCCTTTCAGCGTGCGTCATTGGTGTCTGGCAATGACGTTATGCAGCGCCTGGAGATGGCATAGGAAAGGTGCGGTGTACAACAAACAACCAGAGTGAAAACTGAGTACTCCCTTTCAGCGTGCGTCATTGCCGAGCCCCCTTCGGTGCCCGGCAATGACGTTATGCAGCGCTTGGAGATGGCATAGGAAAGGTGCGGTGTACAAAATTCAAATTTCCTGTTTGTTCGTTTCTGATGTGAGATTTTTACTTGCGAAAATCGAAGATTTTTCAAGTAAATAATGGTTGGTCTTGTGTTTGTCTGTCTGTATGTATGTCAGTCGCTTCCAGGTCACAATTTCCAACCTATCTCCATGAAACTTCACCAAATAGTAGAGTTGGTCATAAGCAAGAAGTTTATTGTTTTTGGGGTCAAAAGGTCAATAGGTCAAAGGTCACCAACTTGTATTTCTAAAATGCAAATATTTTCATCCGATTGACTTGAAATTTGAAGAGGATTTGCATATCTGGTCAATGAATTCATTCGCCAAGTATTTTTTTGAGGTCAGCTTAGGCCAAAAGGTCAACATCGGCCAAAAGGTCAACATAGGCCAAATTTCTAAAATCCTCAATTTTCATCCAATTAACTTGAAATTTGAAGAGGATTTGCATATCTGGTCAATGAATTCATTCGCCAAGTATTTTTTTGAGGTCAGCTTAGGCCAAAAGGTCAACATCGGCCAAAAGGTCAACATAGGCCAAATTTCTAAAATCCTCAATTTTCATCCAATTAACTTGAAATTTGAAGAGGATTTGCATATCTGGTCTCTGAAATAAACCCCCAACTATTTTTGAGGTCAGCATAGACCAAAAGGTCAACATAGGTCAACATAGGCCAACTTTCTAGAATTTTCATCCAATTCACTTGAAATTTGAAGAGGATTTGCATATCTGGTCACTGAATTCAACCCCCAACTATTTTTGAGGTCAGCATAGGCCAAAAGGTCAACATCAGCTAAATTTCTAAAATCCTCAATATTCATCTGATTGACTTAAAATTTTAAGAGGATTTGCATCCCAGGTCACTGAATTCAAGCACCAATTATTTTTGAGGCCAACCTCATCATAAGCCAACAACTTGTTTTAGGGATTTTGCAAGAATCGTGCTATGCACAACATATTTCTTGTTTCAGTGTTTTTTTATTATTTTTAAATAAAGTGTTAATGTATTTCATCTCAGTTTACTCAGACTCTTGTGTTGATGTGGAAATGTTTCGAGTTTAGACACATGTCGGGATGTGTAACTTTGTTTAAACCCTTGTGGGGATGTGTAACTTTGTTTAAACCCTTGTGTTGATGTGGGAATGTTTCGAGTTTAGACACATGTCGGGATGTGTAACTTTGTTTAAACCCTTGTGGGAATGTACAATATTGTTTAAACCCTTGTGGGGATGTGTAACTTTGTTTAAACCCTTGTGGGGATGTGTAACTTTGTTTAAACCCTTGTGGGATGTGTAACTTTGTTTAAACCCTAGTGGGGATGTGTAACTTTGTTTAAACCCTTGTGGGGATGTACAACATTGTTTAAACCCTTGTGGGATGTGTAACTTTGTTTAAACCCTTGTGGGGATGTGTAACTTTGTTTAAACCCTTGTGTTGATGTGGGAATGTTTCGAGTTTAGACACATGTCGGGATGTGTAACTTTGTTTAAACCCTTGTGGGAATGTACAATATTGTTTAAACCCTTGTGGGGATGTGTAACTTTGTTTAAACCCTTGTGGGGATGTGTAACTTTGTTTAAACCCTTGTGGGATGTGTAACTTTGTTTAAACCCTAGTGGGGATGTGTAACTTTGTTTAAACCCTTGTGGGGATGTACAACATTGTTTAAACCCTTGTGGGATGTGTAACTTTGTTTAAACCCTTGTGGGGATGTACAACATTGTTTAAACCCTTGTGGGGATGTGTAACTTTGCTTAAACCCTAGTGGGGATGTACAACATTGTTTAAACCCTTGTGGGGATGTGTAACTTTGTTTAAACCCTTGTGGGGATGTGTAACTTTGTTTAAACCCTTGTGGAGATGTGTAACTTTGTTTAAACCCTTGTGGGGATGTGTAACTTTGCTTAAACCCTTGTGGGATGTGTAACTTTGTTTAAACCCTTGTGGGGATGTGTAACTTTGTTTAAACCCTTGTGGGGATGTGTAACTTTGTTTAAACCCTTGTGGGGATGTACAACATTGTTTAAACCCTTGTGGGGATGTGTAACTTTGTTTAAACCCTTGTGGGATGTGTAACTTTGTTTAAACCCTTGTGGGGATGTGTAACTTTGTTTAAACCCTTGTGGGGATGTGTAACTTTGCTTAAACCCTTGTGGGATGTGTAACTTTGTTTAAACCCTTGTGGGGATGTGTAACTTTGTTTAAACCCTTGTGGGGATGTGTAACTTTGTTTAAACCCTTGTGGGATGTGTAACTTTGTTTAAACCCTTGTGGGGATGTGTAACTTTGTTTAAACCCTTGTGGGGATGTGTAACTTTGTTTAAACCCTTGTGGGGATGTACAACATTGTTTAAACCCTTGTGGGGATGTGTAACTTTGTTTAAACCCTTGTGGGGATGTGTAACTTTGTTTAAACCCTTGTGGGGATGTGTAACTTTGTTTAAACCCTTGTGGGGATGTGTAACTTTGTTTAAACCCTTGTGGGGATGTGTAACTTTGTTTAAATCCTTGTTTGGTAAAGTGAAAACCCATTTTAAAGTTGGAACACTATCTGTGTTTTTTTGCACAAAAGAAGTCTTGAGCATAGGCTTGACCCTGATGAAAAGCCTGGTGTAGGCTTAACGGTTAAGGTGCCTGGCTTTGAGACCTTAGGGTCCTGAGTTCGAGTCTCTTTTATGCCCTTGAATTAACACCAGGTGGGTTGACTCAGCCTGTCATCCTTCTGAGGTCGCCAAAATGAGTACGAGCTCACTGGTAACGGGGGCACTGCATCAGCGGTATTGCCTGTAAAACAACAATACTGATGACTATAAGCAGCTCATTTCATGGTCTTGATAGGTGAACAAAATCGGATGGGCCTGAAGAAGACGAGCTCTCCTGCGAAGAGACAAGTGCAGACGGGTGGAAATGCTGTCTTGGAACGGACATGTGATTCGTTGCCAAGGGCAACCTCTATATAGGTCATCTATAAAGGTGTGTGCGGTGTAATCTGTAATATTGTAACGGACTCGGTCTCTCAAAGGGGGGATGTGAGATTTTTGAAGAATTTTTCTCCCGAGATGCTGAGCAATGGTGAAACTGCGCCTATGTGGATAATCCACCAGGATGCAGTTGTTTCATAATATAACCGCGTGGCTGTTTGTGCACATGAGGTCGGCTTAACAAGGGAGGATTTACTTACGCAGGAGGAAGAGATTGTGACCAAAAAAAATGGAAACACCTTCGTAAATGAAAGACATCAACCAGTGGCTTTCACACAGGTGTGGCCCATGTGTTAATTCAGCAACCCAGAATGGCACTCGGTAGAGCGGTAGAGCGCACACCTCCACCTGGTGAACAGTTTGTTTTGTATCCCACAGATAGGCCGGTTCTGGATTCGGACCTGAACCAAAATCTAATCGCCTTGTTCTTGTCACCGAACCAACCCATCCCCCAAGTTTAGTCATGACTCGTCCATAACTTTTTTCAATATCATGTTATATATCACTTTTAGCCCGATCTCTCAATGGTGAAGAATCGCTTAGAAAATTAAAGAATTCTCATATCCGAATCCATATTCAGATCTTCACCAAAATCGAATCGATTCGTCCTCGTCACACACACGACCTCTCATCTCACGATGGATATCATCCACCAGGTTTAGTCCAAATCTGTCCACAACTTTTTGAGATATCCTGCTGTGCATCGTTTTTGGCCCCATCTCCCAATGGTGAAGAATCACTTGAAAAATTCTAGTAGTCGGATCCGAATCCTGATCTTCACCAAAATCTAACCATTTCGTCCTTGTCACATACGCTACATCTCTGCCAAATTTCGTCCGAATCCGTCGACAACTTTTTGAGATATCTTGTTCACAGACAAACAGACAGACTGGGGTGAAAACATAACTTCCAACCACCTTTGGTGGCGGAGGTAATAACATCCGTGCATGCTTAGGGTCACGTTTAAAAATGCTGTACAGGCCTTGTTACCTATAATTATGGTGAGCATGGCTGCAACAGGAGACCCCCAACCCCCTCCCCATTCCCCATCCACAGAGCACGTGTGGTCGCCCAATGGTTTGATGAGTATGACACTGAGAGAACCTAATGTCATGGGCTTCTCTCGGTCTCCAGATCCGAACCCAATCGAGCATTTATGGGATATTCTGGAGCGATGCCTGAAACGGCGTTTTCACCCAACACTAAACAGGTGTCAGTTGATTGACATTCTCCTGGAAGAATGGTGCTGCATCCCGACGCAGGTAGAATCTATGCCATGGCGCATACAGTCAGTACTGACACACACACACACACACACACACACACACACACACACACACACACACACACACACACACACACACACACACACACACACACACATACACATACACACACACACCTGGTTTTTTTTCATTTCTGTTCCTCACAATTCTATCTCTCTTTTATTCACACACACACACACCGTATTGCATCGTTTTAATATTTTTGTCACCTGTGGCTTCAGCATTGCCTGTTATTGGTCGATTTGGTCAGACTAGTGGGGTCACCGGTAGGAATCCCACGGGCATGGAGGTGTATTCAGTGCCATTCAGTGGGTTTACCAACACTTTATGTCGAGTTCACCATGCTGGCCAATTTTCCCTGCCTTGTAGCCATTGGCCATGTAGGTTATGTACACAGGTATGGGCTACCTGAAAATTCCAACTTGTTTGAATTTGATTTCCTGTCTGTCTTGCAGTTTTTATATGCAGGAATGGGGAGGTGGGAGTCGGGGTCAGCGGTCACCTTTTGTCCCATTATATTGAACAAATCGTTCCCATGAAATGCTGTTCCGCACAGTGGTTTAGTTGCTGCATGTTTGTTTTGCTTGTTGGAGGTATCACATTTGCTTCTCATTTCCCATGCTGACAATTCTGTGTTGTTGGATACTTCGATCCACAACGACAAACTTTTTGGTTTGGTTCCGAACACTAGTTTTACCCAATTTTAATCTCGATAAATGAACTTTTTATTGGTCCTCTGCCGGTTTCACGTCTCCTGTCTGACTGTCAGTCTGGCTGTCCATCCCACCTGTGGTTTTTTATCGATTTTTTCCCTTACACTTTAACATCGTCAACTGAAACTTGGTACATGCCGTTATTACCCTCGCCTGAGGAGAGGGTATTGCATTTGAGTCCGTTTATCTGTCTGTCTGTCTGTCTGTCTGTTTGTCCGCACAGAATAAATATCATTTTCTCTGCAACTGTTGGTCTGATTGACAGGAAATTTTCACCATCGGTGCAACTCCACCTGTATAATTTTTTAATGATAATTATGACGTCATAGGGGACGTGGTTCGGCCCCCATCTTGGAAAAATCGAAAAACTTTGCACCTCTATATCTCCGAAAGCGCTGAATAGAAAAAATTGAGACATGGCTCATTGTAAAGAAATCTCCATGGGGAATAAAATAGGTTAATGATGATGTCATAGCTGCCTCCATTATGACGTCATAATTCGACAAGTACAAAACTTCATCCGATCAAGATGAAATTTCTTGAGCATAATCTAGGTATAAATTAGTGGGGGGAAAAAAATAATAATGACGTCATCGGTCACGTGGTTCAGCCGCTATATTTGTTTTAACATAAAAGCCTTAAAAACCACTGAAAACACATCCTGGCGAGGGTTTGCAATCTCTGATTGCTCTTTCTTGTTATAACAAGTTAAAGAAACTGCAACTTATTCTGTAGTTTTGCAAAACTAAAACAATTTGGCCTACTGTATATGACTCACAATTGCTGAGTGCTTGGAACAAGAACATTCATTGGGACCAGTAGGGGACATGTATTGCAAAGCAATTTTCTCCCTCTTGTTCCATTTGATTTTCCAGATTTGCTATGGATGATGACTGCTGGTCTGCAGAAAACTTGCTAGCGTGTGTCGACTTGTCAAGCAGACATTTCTCTTGCCGCGTAATTGACCTCAATGTCCTCTGCATTAACTGTAACCTTAATAATTCCTCAATTTGAAATGAAAAGTATTTCTGCCTTATTTAAAAATGTTTGCTCAAAAGTGCTTGTCGTATAATGCATGAAATGCATGAAACTTTAAAAATTTATTATGTGTAACGGTGATGAAGTAATGCCTCTTCCTTTATTTCTCGTTAAATATTGCTGCAAAAATTATTAAACTCGCAAGGGCAATTCGCCCATCCTTGCTGAATACCTCGTTGCTATTCCACGTAGGCCCCACATTTGCCACCGTTGATCGAGGGCATGTTTGCCCACGCTATAAGACTCCTCGTCACGCTTGCTTGACCAATTGTGGGCATCTTCCTTTATGTCATCGTCCACGCGATAATGGCTTCAGACGGCTGAAGATATGGTCGTCCGAAGGTGTACAATCTCGGCTGTATGCGTGTTAGGGCAGCAGAGTCCATTTTTGTCTTTGTGGACATCATTCAACGCTCGAGGCTCATGCCGAGCAGAGAACTCTGAGGTTTGTGTCTCCACTCTTAAAATGTTTTGCTCATCGTTTAACTGTGTTTACATTAACGGTGGATCCAAAATCCAAATTTTTCAGATACACGTGCGGAATGTCAACAGGAAGTATTCCTCCTTTGCAGTTAAGAATAATACTTCAATAACAGCTCACTGCTTTGCACATCTTCAAAGTTAGCAGCCAATTATTATTATTATTATTATTATTATTTTTTTTTTGTATACAAGATCGAGGCTCGTGAAAGAGCGAACATTAATCACACAGAAAGACAAACCGACACATAAAACATATAACATCGGGAGCGGTAGACAAGATGGGGAGAGAGGAGGAAGGACACAAACACAACATTTGAGAGCAGGGACCGAGAGACATGGAGACATCGAGAGATCTGAGAGAGGGCAAGGGCTTTGGGGGGGGGGGGGCATGGGAAGGGGGCGGTGGGAGAGGTATAAAACATATGGACACTGCCAGGACTTCCAGGAAAGAAGTTGGAATTTCAAACAAGGTGGATCTGGGGTGAATTAGCGGGGGTAGAAAAGATCAAGGTTTTGGATGGGGGAAGATAAGAGATGGTGGTGAACAGCTGTTTTAAAGACCTGGAGGGAGGAGTGGGATTGAAGGGAGTGAGGGAGTTTGTTCCAGAGGCGGGAGAAAAGAGGAATGAAAGAGTGAAGGTGAGCAGAGAGCCGAGATTTCGGCAGTTTAACCATCAGAGGGTTGCTGGCAGATCTTGTGCGACCTGTAGGAATATTTGGGGGACAGAGCACAGAGAGAGCTGGGGGTGCAAGGCCGGAGAGGAGACGGTAGAAGACAGAAAGACCACCTACCTGCCTGCGGTGAGTGAGTGAAAGGCCCTCAGAGATAGCTTCATCGCGGGAGATTCCAATAATTCTGAAAGCTTTGGTTTCAACAGCGTGAAGCCGAGCTAGGTGTGAGGCAGGAGCACCGGCCCATAGGGGAGAACAGTATTCCATTGAGCTGCGGATGAAAGCCTTGTATGTGGTGAGGAGCTCAGGTGTGCCGAGGAAGGACTTCGCACGACGGAGGATGCCCAGTCGGCGACTGGCTTTGGAGGCCAGCTTGGAAATGTGGTTTTCCCAAGAAAGATCATGGCAGATAGTGAGACCCAAAATCTTGAGTGACAGAACTTCTTGGAGAGGATTGTTGAGAAAGTAGATGGGAGGGTTGTCCAGTCGATCTTTTCGGAGAGACATAGTAAGAGTGTGAGATTTGTCAGGATTGAAAGACATGTTCCACTTGTTTGACCAGTCTGTGATTTTGGCCAGGTCTTCAGAGAGTGAGGAGGCAGCAGACTGCCGATCTGAGGGAAGAGGAATGGAGCGGCAGAGAGTGGAGTCATCAGCAAAGAGATAGAGAGGATTTTCGAGAGAGTCAGAGAGATCATTGATGAAGACCAGAAAAAGCACGGGGCCCAGAACACTGCCTTGGGGAACTCCAGCCTGAACAGGAAGAGGAGATGAGAGAAACCCATTCAGGGCCACACGTTGACGACGACTAGAGAGGAAGTCTGCCAGCCATGCGTGGAGATTTCCATGGATACCAAAGGAGGAGAGTTTGGTGAGCAGAGCGGGGTGCCAGACCGTGTCGAAGGCACGTGATATGTCGAGGGAGACAGCTCTAATTTCCTGTTTGGCATTGAGGACCTCCATCCATTGTTGAGACAGCAGAAGCAGCATGTCCAGAGTAGAGTGACCTGGTCTGAAACCAAATTGATGATCAGAGATCAAGCCATTGGAGAAGAGGAAAGATTTCATATCCGAAGCAATGATGGATTCCATGACTTTGCTGATAATTGGGAGAAGGCTGATTGGTCTGTAGTTGCTAGGATCTGTTTTTGCACCTTTTTTGTGCAAAGCGGTGATGTTGGCTGATTTCCAAGCAGATGGCAGTTGACCTTGAGCAAAAGAGAGGGTGAAGAGAACAGAGAGAGGGTGAGATAGAGCAGCAGAGCAGGATTTTAGGACCCGTGGGCTGATGCCGTCGGGTCCAGTTGCAGAATCAGAGTCGAGGGTTGACAGAAACTTTTCCACCTTGTCAGGAGGAAAGGACACGGAGTCCAGGAGCAGCAGGGTACGACTGGGTATGGTGGGTACAGAGAGGGATGGGTTTGGGACACAAGATTTAGAGGCAAACACAGAGTTGAGGCATTCAGCTTTTTCACGTGCGGAGTCAGCTGTGTAGCCGTTTGAGGTAAGGGAGGGGATGGAGGGGGAACAAACACCAGAAACGGATTTGACCAGACGCCACCAGGATTTGGAAGAGGGAGACAGATAAGAGAGTTCGGTCTTGAGAACGGAGAGATATTGTTTCCTGGCTCTCCTGAGGGTGGACACACACTTGTTTCGGGCTTTGTGAAAGGAAATGAGATTTCCTTCCATTGGATTTGCTTTCCAGGAGACGAAGGCAAGTTGTTTCTGGGCAACAGCCTCACCACAAGATTCCGTGTACCATGGACGGGAGGAAGGGTATGACAACTGAAGACGAGATGGGATAAATCTGTGCATGAGAGAGAGCAATTTACTTTGGAAGAATTCCCAGGATGAGTTGATGTCAGAGGTGGTAGAGATGGGAGACCAGTCCAGATGATTGATGGCTGCTTGAAGACCGTGCCAGTTGGCCTGAGTGAAATGCCAGACTCGTCGACGCTGAGCAGGCTCCCTGAGGATGGTCAGAGAGATGTCCACTTTAACAAGGACATGATCAGATGATCCGATCGGAGCAGAAGAAGAGCAGCAGACATTTTCAGGGAAGTTAGTCATAACCAAGTCCAGAAGAGAAGATGTTCCGTTGATTGAGATCCGGGTCGGGAAATTGACAGATTGTGTCAGTCCCAGTGAGTCGCAGAAGTCCTTTGCTGAAGAGCCATGGCTGGTGAGAGAGGTACCCACACCCAGCCAACTGGCATGGTGACAATTGAAATCACCACATATGAGGAAGAGAGAGTTGGGATGAGTAGATAGAAGTTGGTCCATATCATCAGACAGCGAGATGTAGATGGAGTCATCACTGTTTGGTGGACGGTACAACACACATATGAACAAGAGGTGGGAGCGAAGGGGAAGCCGTAGCCAGAGGTATTCCTGGGGGTGAGGTGGAGAGAGTGCAGTGCAGGGCGAGTGAGGAAGAGAGTTTTTGATAAAGATAGCAACCCCGCCTCCAGGACGAGGCTCAGGTCTATCATACCGGAGGAGGGAGTAGCCCGGGAGAGATACTATGGAATCAGAGACATCATAAAGGAGGAAAGTTTCTGTTAAGCAGATCACGTCTGGTTTGACAGAAGCAACCTGTATGGAGAGATCAGTTAAGTTTGAACGAAGGCCCCGGATGTTTGAGGTCCATACCGTTAATGAAGAGGAAGGGGGAGCATCAGATACAGACCAGGGGGGAGGAGGGGATTTAGGATTTAGAGAAGTAGAGTGAACTGTTGTCATGTGACCAATCACTGTGCCGTTTTATGGGACAAAACTCAAAATAAATGAAATGGGTTACCTCTTTGTATACATGCAGATGGGCTCGACGTCTGCCTATATGTAGCTTTCTGGGTTTTTTATTTGCATTAAAATTGCTTGAACTTCTCGGGTTTAATGAAGTCATCTTTTCATGGGGTCGTCTTTTTTTCATCATAAAATTCTTATTCCCACGATATATTGCAATCGGTTGTCTGTCTGTCTTTGTTTCTCCTTCCGTCACCCTATCTCCTTCTAAATGGTTGTGCAGAAATTCACCAAACTTGGTAGTTATGATCACCACATGGCAAGAAAGTGCAAGAGCAGTGCCATTGCGACTCCACCTCTTGGGGCAGGATCAAAAAGTAAATTACCAAAAAATGCAATTATGGGCACATTTTGGGCACATTATTATGGGCAATTATGGGCACATTATAGATAGATGAAACTTTGTATATGCAATCAACATTGGGGGATGCATTAAATATGGAACAATTTTTTTGAATTTGAACCCCGTTTTATGCCCCAGGGGTGGGGACTAAGGGTCACGTGTCAAAACGAGCATTTTGTTTTACACAAAATTTGATATAGGGACTTAGCAGCCAGGTGGAACTTTGTCATCTTTCACTTTGCTTTAGGTGGGACGCGTGAGGATTTGCGGTGGCACGCCATCTACTTCAGTGTAGTTATTTTTTTCCCTCCTCTCCCATGTTGTGATTTTTTTTTTAAAGTTTTTATTTATTTTTGTCTCTCCCCACTAGTGTGTCCATGTGTCTCTGATGAATATCGTTCTCTGCAATTTGTTTTATTGTGTGTAATATTTGTTACTCTCTGGAAGTTTATTGCTTAATCCTGGTGAAAACTGGACAAAGAGACTTTCGGTAGTTGAGGGATGCAGCGTCATTAGTTGAGGGACCTAGTGGCATTAGTTGAGGGACGTAGTGGCATTAGTTGAGGGACGTAGTGGCATTAGTTGAGGGATGTAGTGGCATTAGTTGAGAGATGTAGCGGCATTAGTTGAGGGATGTAGCAGCATTAGTTGAGGGACGTAGCAGCATTAGTTGAGAGATGTAGCGGCATTAGTTGAGGGATGTGGCGGCATTAGTTGAGAGATGTAGTGGCATTAGTTGAGGGACGTAGCGGCATTAGTCGAGAGATGTAGCGGCATTAGTCGAGAGATGTAGCGGCATTAGTCGAGAGATGTAGCGGCATTAGTAGTCGAGAGATGTAGCGGCATTAGTCGAGAGATGTAGCGGCATTAGTCGAGAGATGTAGCGGCATTAGTCGAGAGATGTAGCGGCATTAGTCGAGAGATGTAGCGGCATTAGTCGAGAGATGTAGCGGCATTAGTCGAGAGATGTAGCGGCATTAGTCGAGAGACGTAGCGGCATTAGTCGAGAGACGTAGCGGCATTAGTCGAGAGACGTAGCGGCATTAGTCGAGAGACGTAGCGGCATTAGTCGAGAGACGTAGCGGCATTAGTCGAGAGACGTAGCGGCATTAGTCGAGAGACGTAGCGGCATTAGTCGAGAGACGTAGCGGCATTAGTCGAGAGACGTAGCGGCATTAGTCGAGAGACGTAGCGGCATTAGTCGAGAGACGTAGCGGCATTAGTCGAGAGACGTAGCGGCATTAGTCGAGAGACGTAGCGGCATTAGTCGAGAGACGTAGCGGCATTAGTCGAGAGACGTAGTGGCATTAGTTGAGGGATGTTGATTGACCCATTAGTTGACCCATTAGTTGATGCCACGCAGAGGAAAGAGGAAATGGAATGGACCATTCCTTTAATCCGGCTGGCGTAGATACAATTCTACAGATATTACAGTTGCTTTTGAAGTCTTGATACCTTGATATGACGATGTTGATACCTTGAGAGGACTCTTTGCCCTGACTTATTGTGTATTGAGAGAACAATCATGAAGGCCGACGCTTTACGTGTGTTGCATCTGATGCACATTGACAGCTCTCCTACCATAGCGAGAGTTTGCAAGGCCAAACCTTATTAATGGTCAGCTTGTGTGTTTGCTTTCAGGTTGTTCTCTGTCTAAATATACAACGTCTCTTTAAAAAAAAAATTATTTCTTTTTATTACTCCTTATCTTGCAACTTCTTTGCACCTATCTCATTTGTGGTAGAGCTTCTTGTTCTCTTTCGATAATCAAGATTTTGAGTGCACATTTTGAGTGCTGCATGTTTGACAAAGCTCGGTGCACACACCAAAATGTTGCCGGTCCACCGTTGTCACCGCATCAACTTGGCTGACACCTACGATCGGTTGTGCATTCTGCCCAAATTGATTTTGTTTTATTATACGATGGCTAAGTACAATTTTGGATGTGTTTGCTATTGTCGGTTTTAGTACTGGTTTTTAGCCAGTGCATCACACGGCCTTTAATCTCGTGCTGTCTGCAGCAGGCATGACTCTCACATTCATTTTACTTACGGGAAACTGGTGGGGCCAGATGTTCTTTTTGAACGCTCTTGGTCTGGGCGTGCAAATATTGTGTGAAGCAAGTCAGGTTGTGCAGTCGTGCTGTGTCCGCATCCTTTGCCCTGCGTCATGCCGCTAATGGTTGTTTGCCACGCTTTGGAGGTCTTGCGGATGGCACCGATCATTGGGTTTTTGTGTGGCCGCACGTGATCCTTCTCTTGTTTCACCTCGAATGGCTGAGGTACCGAGTGACTGTCCGTGTGTGCCTTTGCAGGACATTTGCGCAGACCAGCACGATGATGCGGGCACGGTGCCAGGGACTATAACAGATTCTCCTAGGCTGGGCTTTCAGGCGCAGCCCAGGGGTGAGCCCCCTCCCCCCCTCCCTTGGTGCCATCCACAATGTCGGCACCGGGCCTGGCACCGCTCGAGCTTGGACTACGGCCTCCAACACAACCCAAGGCCCCGTCTGTGGTGTTCCCGACATCTCGGCATCATCACCAACACCATCACAATAACCCACACCAGCTGGTGGGTCGTCATAAGAGCTCAGTGTTATTTTGAACCATTGTTTTCTTCAAGAGCTCCTGGTCAGCAGTTTACGCGTCACCGACTGAACCAATCCCTCAGTCTGTTTATCTTTTTTCCAGGTTAAAATAAGAAGAAGCATTTTTCGATATTTATCCTTGGTTTGGAAAAACAATTAGGTGTTTTTATTTATTTATTTAGTTATTTTATTTTATACTTTTTCTCCATTTGTTATAAGTTGCTTACAATCGAACAAATGAATCATTGGAATCCCACCAGGTAAAAAGGGGGTTTCCCCCTTTGCTGTGGATCAGACTGTGCAACATAACTTGGTTCAGTGCTTGTGTTATTTATTTATTTGTTTAGTTGTCGATGCTGAATTGCTTCGTGTTTCCAATGGGGGTAGTATGAAGCGAACCAAATATGCAAGTGATGTAGCCCACTTAGCTGTCAAAAGCAAGATAAAGTCAGGATGTAGACTGCTGAAACTGAATTCGAAGGAGCCCTATGTTCATTTATCACCCACTTATACACTTTATTAAAAATGAATAAATAGCACCGCAAAGCGGGCGTAACCCCTCAGCCCATGCATGGTGAAAGGAAGCATTGATGATAATTTGTTATTTGAAGCGAAGTTGTATACCGAGTAGGAACTGCAAGTAATGCAATTTTCGCCCATGAACCAACTAACCCATTTCGCGACTATGAACCTTCCTCGACTCAACCCCAACACACACTGCAAAAATGGATTTAATCGGACAAGCCATTCTGCCCGAAATTGACGGAAACCAATTTCAAGATGGCTGCTGTGGCGGCCATATTGAAAATCGCAGCGCACCCATGAACCTTCCTCGACTCAACCCCAACACACACTGCAAAAATGGATTTAATCGGACAAGCCGTTCTGCTTGAAATTGACGGAAACCAATTTCAAGATGGCTGCCGTGGCGGCCATATTGAAAATCGCAGCGCGCCCATTTTCGAAAGGCACCTTCCTCTACTCAACCCCAACACACACTGCAAACATGGATTTAATCGGACAAGCCGTTCTGCTCGAAATCGCCGGAAACCAATTTCAAGATGGCTACCGCGGCGGCCATATTGAAAATCGCAGCCTGCCCATTTTCGAAAGGAACCTTCCTCGACTCAACCCCAACACACACACTGCAACAATGAATTTAATCGGACAAGCTGTTCTTCTCGAAATTGACGGAAACCAATTTCAAGATGGCTGCCGTGGCGGCCATATTGAAAATCGCAGCGCCCATTTTCGAAAGGAACCTTCCTCTACTCAACCCCAACACACACTGCAAAAATGGATTTAATCGGACAAGCCGTTCTGCTCGAAATTGACGGAAACCAAAAGTTGACGGAAGCCCGGATGGCTGCCGTGGCGGCCATCTATCTATAATTCCAGTAATCTCTGTACGTCTGTACGTTTGTACGTCTGTACGTTTGTCTGTGACCGCTGTTTCTCGACAACCACGGGTCCGATATACTTTTAACTTGCCAGGTATATTGCTGGGGACCCGAGGATGTGCCTTTTCAAGGTTTCATATTAATCGGACAATTACTTACCGAGCTATGTCCAAAAAACGATTCAACCAATCAGAGAGCAGCGAACGATCGCGTGTGCCGAACGTGGAGGACACACTCTGCCTCGGATGGCACATTTGAGAGCGTATTCATTTATTTCACGTTTGCAAACTATGTTGGCGTTAAACTATGTTTTAAAACTAATAAAACCGAATTTGCGATTCATTCGCTTTCCTGCGCGTTTGTGCACGCGATGGCGATTTCTTTACCAAACTCCGGAAGCCGTTCGCTTTGGACCAAACCATTGCATGTAAATAGAGGGGGGGGATTGTCACCGTACTCGCAAGCCGTTCGCTTTGGACCAAACCATTTCATGTAAATAGAGGGGGGGGATATAATTTTAGATATATATATAGTACGGGCATGCCCTAGTATTGAAAATCGCAGCAGGCCCGTTTTCGAAAGGAACCTTCCTCTACTCAACCCTAACACACACTGCAAAAACGGATTTAATCGGACAAGCCGTTCTCCTTGAAATTGACGGAAACCAAAAGTGGATGGACGCCCGCCCGCCCGCCTGGACGACGCCTGTGACGACAATACCCCTTAGCCCATTGGGCTGAGGGGTGAAAACTGTAAGCCTGTGAAATCTACCGTAGAAAACAGGATGTCAGCTTGTGTGTTTGTGTGTTTGTACAGATGTCTGTCTCCCTTCATAAGGCTACGTTTTAAAGGCCAATTTTTAACACGAATGTGTATCCGCTACAGTCTATTTTTGAGGATAAAACAAACTCGAAAAACATTTTCCATAAAAGAGTATTTATGTCTCTTCTATTGGAATTGTAGACGGTGGCTTGCAAACTGAGCCTCAAGGGTGGTGTACAAAAGCGATTTTTTGAAATAACAATAAATACAAGGTGCAGGGAGGTGAAATTCGCTGCATGTGATTTATAACCTGCGTAGAGTAAAAAACGAGGCTAACCCCCGCTCTTGCAGGGAAAATGGCCTTAAAATGCCTGTTGTTGTTGTTGTTGTGGAGTAAAACGAGTGTTCATTTACGTCTGTCGAATGAATGAATGAATAACGAAGATATAAGCACATCTGACACTAGGTTGAGGCGTCAGACTTTGGCACGTCATTTTGACGGCCTTTTTACTCGTAGATTTATAAATCTATATAATAGTACACATGTTCGTCAATTTCCTTTCCACCCATTGGTTCGACACCTGCCCTGACTCCACCCACAATTGTAACCTGAAAAATCGTGCGACCGTTATATTCGTGCTATGTGAAGCCAAATACATCTTCGGATCTGTAATATTCACAATTGCCCTCCTCTCCCTCTATAGGTTTTCCCTTCGGTGTAAAACGACCAAAGCGACTGTTAAATGGATCATCAAATATCAAAAGGTTGGGCCGATAGGAATCATGAGCCTTGTGAAGATAATCTTACATGTTGGCCTCAGCCTATATGCCAGTGCAATTTGAATCTATCCAGCTATATGATAACAATGTGTTTTTTATGCACATTGGCAGTGGGTATGTTTTTGTTGCGAACCTGGGTTGTGTTTGTTTTTTCAGGAGAGATCGAGGCAGCGGTCTGTTTCCTATACACTGCCTAAATAAATGTGTGGCATTCTCCCAAGCATGGGCTTTTGCTGCAGAGGTTCTGGTTTGCCTTGCTATTAGTCTATTTTGTTTTAAACGGCTCGACCAGGGACCATAAAACTCATGTTATTGTAAAGGTCTTTGTTCGAGGAGTTTCCTGGAATCGCGCGAGATTGTGAAAGAAAGCATCCAGAATTATTTACTTTTAATGGTGTGTGTGTGTGTGTGTGTGTGTGTGTGTGTGTGTGTGTGTGTGTGTGTGTGTGTGTGTGTGTGTGTGTGTGTGTGTGTGTGTGTGTGTGTGTGTGTGTGTGTGTGTGTGTGTGTGTGTGTGTGTGTGTGTGTGTGTTTTGTTGTTGCGGATCGCCCGTTCCCGTGATTAAACCCCTTTTTTCCCCCTGGGTCTTCGTGTCCACGAGGCCCAATCAATCGCCACTTCCGGAGCAAGCGTGAAAAAGGGTATCGGGTCGACGCCGCACGTACCTTTAACCCACGCTGCCACGAAAGCGGGGACCGAACCTCGCACAAGCCACGCTTAATCGAGTACGCCCGAGCGGTATGCGTATCACGTGACTCGTGCCGTTACTTTTATGGAACCCGATTCGAGCGGTTCTAGTCGTACCATGCGAGGCCAATCAATGGAAGGGACGGGAACGGTCAAATAAGAGGAATAACACAATTTATTTACAATGTACAACAATCAGGATGAAGGAAAGGGGACACAGAGCAGAAGCTTAACCAATGTAACTAAAAGCCCAGACACATGGCCCACTCACGCACACGGGGAGAAGAAGAGAAGAAGTCCGCGCGCCAAACGCGCTTTGCCGTCGGTCGCTCCGGAACAGCTCGCCCGGCGTGGCCCTCTGGCGGTCACAGCACGTATGCAGGAGAAGGCAGGCAGGAGGAAATCGCACGTCTGTGGCCCGGAATGGTCGTCTTCTCGAGCGCACGATTAATACAGCGCAGAGCGCAGGGCACGGGGCACGTTCGTGTACCGCGCAGCTATTTCAGTGATCAAGTCCAACACTCCGATTCTGAACGGAACTCCAACTCATGGGCTGCGCGACTCTTAACTCAACTCAACTGCCTGTGCACACAACTCACGACTCTATCAATGCCTTCCCCGAACAACTCAACTCTCAGGGGCTCCGACTCAACTCAGGTGGGGGGGGTGGGAGGGGGGCTCGGAAGAGGGTTTTATGGCTCCGCCCCGGCCCTACCTGAATGTTCCAGGCTCTGCCTCCCGTTGCCGTGGTTAGCCACTCCCCTCAAGCTCTGATTGGTGGCTCGCGCTTACCGGCCACTCCCTCCTGCAGCGCCTCCCTTCGGCCTCGCCAGACTTGTTCAGGCCTGCCACGTGGCATGCCAGCGCCAAAAGACCGCCCTACTTACTGGCCTGCTCAACGCAAAACTAACATAGGAAAGGACTGCGCTTACATTCACTAAGAAATAACTGAACTATCGCGAGGCTTCATGTTGTGGTGCGTCTACCTACGAGGGGGATTATCCTTTATTCCAAAACCACAACACTACACCCCTCTCTCACCAGACTCAGCCCGAGTCGATCCCACCAATGGAACGACCGGTAGAGCCTGACATGCAAAATTAATATTATGTTTAAATGTGACACATAGGTGTGGTTCCCCCTAGCATTTACTCTGACCCATGTGTGCGACAGTTTTAGCACTAGATATGTCCCTCCTATTGCGTTGAGTAGCTATCTAACAGTTTCACACCCATAACTACCCGAGTATTTCCGGAATTTTCAAACTAAACACATAGCCGGTGGGAAACATTCTTATATGTACAAGCACGTATATTTACAATTCTATGTCCCAGGACCTATTCTTTTTGGAAGAGAAGATTGGAGGGGAGAGAAAACACACTCATAAATGTGGCACTTGCTGCTTGCATCTTGCATCTTGCTTCTTGCTTCTTTCGTGTGCGTCTATCAAACCGGCTGGCCCCCTGACCGGCATACAGGCCATTTGAAGCATCAGGGCCATCTAAACTTGCAGAACTTCGTTATCCCATGCACACAATAATAAAATGCACAAAAATGCTTTTATTTGGCCAGCAGGGCCGTTCTCACCTGGTCCAACTGCGTGGCATCAATGCCACTCAAACAAGTGGTCTGAAGGTGCAAGATGATTTTGCAGCAAGATGCTGCATAGCAGAGGTGCAAGGCCACAAGGCTTGTGGTCCTTTAGTGTGATAAGGTGCAGCAAAAAGGTTTGTGGCAGCAAAAATGCTGCACAGGTCGGCTGCACTGGTGTGACAAGGGTGCAGCAAAAGGACATGGCAGCAAGGTGCTGCACAGTTCGGCTGCACAGGTGCAACACGGGTGCAGAATGGATGCTGCACAGGTCAATGGCGCTGCACAGTTCGGCCTCCAAAATTGTCCTGGGGTGGGGGGAGAGACAAAGCACAACAAGCAAGCGGAAAGGACGCAGTGGCACACAGAAAAACAAGGTGGTGCGGCGCGAGGGACGCGGAAGAGCGAGCAGAGCAGGCTCGTCCCTAGCCGTCCGTATCCCCCCACCGTTGGCTACACTACCCTAGCCCCCCTTGTATTTACAATCCGTCTCTACGTCCTGGCTCCCATATCCCCCTCTATACCAAATCAGTCTCCCAATCCCTCCCAAGAAGGAAGGGATGGAACAAACACAATGTCCCCTTACGTCGTGATGCGTCTCACTACTCAAACGGCTTACAGAGCCTTGGTGTGGGGCTCGTCCTCCTCGGTGACTGGCTGTGGATGGTGCGAAGGGATTTCGCTTCCTAACTACTCTATGAACATTAACTCTTTTAAACTACCCGGGGTCGTACCCTGCCAATCGGCCTCTTTAAACTATGTGGTTCTAAGAACCCGAATTCCCATTGCCCACACTGTGGTGCCCTCCGAATTTGGGTCTCACTCCCGCAAATTTTCAATCTGTGCCTTCGCACAATTTCGGGGCTGGGTCGTGTGGCCCTACCAGCAGGTCTACTTACCTGCGCACCTCCGCCACTGAAGCCGCCACCCGAGCTTACCTGCTCCTCGCGACTACTTAACTGGGGAAGGCCCTCCCTGGCACTTACCCCCTCTGTGCCCACCTTGGCATCGGGCAACCCGTGTCCTCTTATGGGATCCTCGGGCCCCACTCACAAACTGACCTAACTAACCGGCTCCCAGAGCCTACCTACGGCCTCACCTGGCCGACAAACTACCAGTGGCGGAGTGCCTCAATAACCATACGCACTAAGTAAGCCACACGCCCAGCCATTCCACAGACTCATGCACCCTCCAAAGCACTACTTTTCCACTACCCGCACCACAGGTGTCAATATCCATGCAAATTTACCGATGCCCTCTACCTGGCTTTACACTACCCCTCCGGGCTTTCGTGAATGGGTTCCACTCCCCCCATTCACTCCTTCGCACCATGCATTCCACACCTTTTATTCCACACCAAGCATTCCACACCATTTATTCCGCACACCAAATTTCTTGCACACCATTTTTCTCACACACCATTACACAATTCCATTTGTCTTACTCAACACACAATTCCTCACACACACAGCATCATCTACCTAACTAAGTTCCCCTACAACTCGTGCTTCCCTGTCGTCCCTTTACACTATGCACACCCTGTTTTATTGTCAACCATCTAAGCTACCTACGTCCCCTCTATAGTCCAGGTGTCACTACTTACATCTCAGTCTCTGCAGTCTTCTAGATCCCTAACATTATCCTAGCCCTCCCTCGGCTAGCTTCGGTGCCCCATGGAGGCAACCATTGCTGGCCCATCCATGGGCCTAACATTGCCATCCCCCTAAACGAATGCTCATGCCACCCCCCCCCCCCCCCCATGTGAGGAATGGTCACACTACCATTCCCCCACGTGGGGTACACAACTTCCCCAACACTACTCCCCCCAGTCCTCTGAACTATGAGCCCCCGTCATTTGAGGTACTGGGTCCTGCCTCGGCCTCTAAGGCCAAGGCGATCCATGAGTGCGCCTGCTCGCCCGTGTAGGGTCTCACTCGGTCGGCATGGACGATCCGAGGGAGGGCTCATGGTCCCATTTTGATTTTAATGACCACGTCACAAATTTGCGCCAGGACGACCCCCGGGCCTTGCCAAGGCGAGGTGAGTTTGGGGCATCTGCCCTTCCGTCTCCGGGGATTGAAGAACCAAATCTTCATCCCCGGAGAATACTGGCTCCCCTGGCTCCGGTGGTCGTACCTGCGCTTCATCTTGGCACCTGCCAGCTGAAGCTGGCGGCGTGCGAAGGCATGGACCCTCTCCATGCCTTCCTCTAGGTGACGTGCAAAGCCCTCCCCCGGCGGTCTATTAGGGACTTCGGGCACAGGACCGCATAGCAGATCGGCGGGAGCCCGCAACTCCCGCCCATACATGAGCAGCGCTGGACTGCATGCGGTGGCCCCGTGCTGGCTAGTCGGTAGGCCATAAACAAATACAGGAGATGTCCGTCCCAGTTGTCTTGACGGGTGGTGGTGAATAGTGCCAATTGTTGGATCAGGGTTCGGTTGAACCTTTCCACCATCCCGTCAGATTGTGGTCTCAAGGGCGTTGTCCTTGTTTTCCGAATTGACAGGAGCCTGCACACATCTTTTAGCAATTGGCTTTCAAAATTTCGACCCTGGTCGGTGTGCAGCTCCTACGGAATCCCATGCCGACATACAAATCCTTCCACGAAGGCCTGTGCTACAACCCCGGCTTCTTGGTTAGGGAGGGCATAGGCCTCCGGCCACTTCGTGAAATAGTCCATAACTACTAGGATGTATTTGTTACCTTGGCGGGTGCGGGGTAGTGGTCCTAATATGTCCATAGCCACCCGCTCAAGGGGGGCCCCCACCTGGTGTAATTGAAGGGGGGCCCTCACCCTCCGTGCTGGTCCCTTCTTAGCAGTACAGGCGTCGCATCTCCGACACCAGTCCTGTATATCGCGCCCTATATTTACCCAATAGAACCTCCGGCGGACCCGAGATGTTGTCTTTGTTCTGCCCAAATGGCCGCCGGGGCGGGAACCATGCACCTGCTGCAAAATGGTGGTCTTAAATCGCTCTGGGACTATCACCAGCCAGGAAGTTTTCTCAGAAGGAATCTCTACCCACTTGCGGTACAAGATGTTGTCTTTCAATTCCAGGGTTTGCCATTGAACCCAATATGCCTTTGTTGGCGCCCCGAGGGGGGTGACCTCTTCCCCACGAGGTCTTCTTCCCAATCAAACCCATTCGTGCACCGGTCCCAGTACAGGATCCTCCCACTGGGCCGTGCTCCAAGCCAAAGTTCCAAATTCCTCATCGGCGGTTAGTGGCAAGATTGGCCCTCTCACCCGGGTTGCACGGACTACGAGGGTAGGGGTGGGGTCTGCCAATTGTTCCCTGTCCTCGTGTCTCGCACAGAATTTACAGTTTTCCCCCAAACAGGGACGTCGAGAGAGTGCGTCGGCATTCCCATGGGCCTTTCCGGCCCTATGGGTCACACTGAAATTGTACTGCTGCAACTTTTCCAACCACCTTGCAATTTGGCCCTCCAGCTCTTTGAACCGGCGGAGCCATTGCAGGGAGGAATGGTCAATTCGAACCAGAAATTTCCGCCCATACAGTACAGGTGGAAATGGCTCATGGCAGCCAGCATAGCCAATACCTCTTTATGAGTGACGCAATAATTTCGCTCGGGCCTACTCATGGCTCGACTATAATACGCGATCACTCTCTCCACGCCCCCCTGTGTCTGGGACAAAACCGCGTCCAATCCCTCCTGGCTTGCATCCGTGTCCAGGGTAAATGTCCCGTCACTGGTGGGGTAAGCTATAATGGGTGCGGATGTCAAACACCACTTCAATGTTAGGAAGGCCTCATTGCAATCCCTCGTCCAATTAAACCTCGTCCCCTTCTCCGTAAGCTGGTGAAGGGGCCTGGCTGTCTCCGCAAATTTTGCCACAAAACGTAGGAGCAGAGTCCCAAAAACCCCCGCACCTCTTTGATGTTGCGAGGTGCGGGCCACTCCTCTACCACTGTAATTTTGCCTGGGTCTGTTTTTACCCCCTTGCAACTGATGACGTGACCTAGATAGGCCACTTCCTTGGCAAACAAAGTGCACTTACTCGGACTCAACTTCAACCCTGCCTGTCTGAGGCACCCAAACAAATGGTCCAAATTAGCTATGGCCTGGGGAAATGTTTTCGCATGTACCAGGAAGTCATCCAGGTACACCAGGCATGACTGCCATGGCATGCCGCCAAGCACATGCTCCATCAATCGTTCAAAGGTGGCGGGGGCGTTACACAAACCAAACGGCATCACAGTGAACTGGTACAGCCCCTTACCTGTGGAAAATGCCGTTTTCTCCTTCCCTGCCCTATCCATCTCCACCTGCCAATACCCACTCTTAAGGTCCAATGTTGAGAACCAATTTGAGCCCGCAACGACATCGAGGGTATCGTCAATTCTAGGCAGGGGATACGAGTTTTTGAGTGTCACGTTGTTTAGTTGGCGATAGTCCACGCAAAACCACGTGGTTCCATCTTTCTTTTTAACCAACACAACTTGTGACATCCAAGGACTTCCCGAGGACTCAATGATACCTGCATTGAGCATTTTTTCTACCTGCTCATCAGCTTCCTCCCTCTTTCTCCAAGGGAGCCGTCGGGTGGGCTGACGAATAGGCCGGGCCTCACCGGTGTGGATCTGATGTTTCACCAAGCCCATACGTCCAATATCCTCGTAGGACAGGGAGAATAGTCCAAATGGGTTTCAATTAATTTGTGTAAGGCTTCCCGTTGGGTCTCCTCCAACTCTATACTACTCCTGTTCACCATCTCGCAAATGGGATCGGGCCAATTCCTACCAATTGCTAGAGACTCCCTCTTGG
Source organism: Myxine glutinosa (assembly GCF_964187855.1). Lineage (NCBI taxonomy): Eukaryota > Metazoa > Chordata > Myxini > Myxiniformes > Myxinidae > Myxine > Myxine glutinosa. Next base: position 73,695,463 of record NC_136274.1, on the reverse strand, counting down.
ACCGGCTCGGCTGGATGTTCTCGTCCCTCATTGCTGCGACTTCGTTAACTGGGGTGCAGCCGGCTATCTTTGTGCCCCGTCCTATAGTGCGTGGTTCTGTACTAACATTAATTACTCGGACGGCCACCATGGCCCATCCATTTTTACGAGGGTGCAGCCCACGACTAAGCCCGGGACGGACTGCGCTGCCACCGGTTCGACCAGGCCGCAGGACTCCTGCCAGGTTGGGCGAGCTCGCCATCTGACCGGCACTATGGCCTCGGCCCTCGGGGGAATGGTCACGGCCTCGGAAGCCTCCAGCTCCGTCCTTTCGGCCGTGCTCACCCCGTCCAATGGCAGCTCATCTATTCCCACTTGCAGGGTCCCCCAGCACAAATCGATTTTACATCTGCTTGCAGTCAACAGATCCAGCCCGATTAGGCATGGGTCGCACACCTCCGCCACCCAAACTTCTATCTCCCTCTTAACCGACCCTAACTTGAGGGTTACAAAACCACGCCCTATGATGGGGGCTGTTACCCCGGTAGCCAACTGCAAACTATGATTTTCCAGACGCTGGATGTTATCTCAGCCGTCTGCACTCGAATCAAGGACCACGGCTGATGATCGTGGCACTAGCTCCTGTGTCCACTACGGCGTCTACCCCCACGCCGGCAATTTTGCACCGAATCGTCAAACTACCAGTACGAATTTGGCCACAATAGATGACCTGTCGCGTCAATGAGGGCTCTTTACCATCCCCTGCTGCCGAACGCGGCCCTGCATGCTCGGCACATACTAGTTTCCCGGGCCCTGGCGGGGGGGGGGGGGGGGGGTGTCTGGGGTCGGCTAGTCTGACCCCCGTACTAGGCGGAGTTGATGGTCCCGGCTGCCGGGGTCCGTCCCGGCGTGGGGCTCTGCACTCCCGCGCACGGTGACCCATCTGGTTACAATTATAACACCTCACCTGGTAAGGTGTGTGCCTCCGGAATTCCAAATTGCCCCCCCTGTAATCCCGAATTGGGGCATTTGATAGTGGCCCACCGCTTGCCACCGCCGCTGGAGCCGCCTGCCATGGTCCAGATCCCACGAGGCGCTGGTCCACCATCCTTCGGATCATGTCCTCCAGGTCCGGGCCCCTTTCAGGGGCGGACCCTCTCAGGGGCCCGCCACAAGCCACGGGCCCTACCTGTCTCACCGCCACTGCATGACGCTCGCTCCCCCGGGTCAGGGGCCTCACTGCCTCCCAACGGGCCACAGCGTCGGCCGCCTGGCTCAGGGTCTGCGGGCGCCACATGGCGAGCTGTTGCCAAAGCTCGGTGTCCGAGAAGGCCTGGATGAAATGGTGCAGCGTCAAGCTCTCTTGGGAGGTCGTGGCCATGTCCGCGTGTGCTATCCCCACTGCGTGGCGAATGTCGTAAACTAGTTCCCCGATGGTCTCCTGGGGTTTTCTTTTTCGCACCGCTGGCTGAGCTTTAACAAGCTCGCTCTGCTGTTCCACGCCGAATCGATTAATTTGGGCAGAGCGGAGTTCTGGCAGGGTGAGAGCACCCGGTGGTAAGGCAGTCAGAACCTCCGCCACCGCGCCGCGCAGGGCTGCCACGAGGTGTATCCCACCTTCTTCTGGCCCCCAACCATTACCCCTATACACGTGGTCGAATTGCGCCAGGTACGCCCTCAAATCGCTCTTGCCGTCATACGGCGCGAGCGGAACCTTATGGCCGCCCGACGTCCGGACCCCATACGCCGCTCCCTGCGGGGTTAACGCGGGGCCGAACCGTTCGGGCCCCCATAGTGCACTACCTCGTGGGGGCTCGCGTGTGTTCCCCGTCCCACTAAGGACTATACCGGTCGGTGTCGATGCCTGGGCCGCCTCTTCGCAACCCGCTACCCACTCCATGCTCGCACACCCCGGTGCACATACACCTTTCGCACACCCTGGCACACACTCTTTCTCCACGCACTCCGTAACAGTCGCACACCTCGCTATAGGCCTTTCACGAACGGACGGGTCCATTCCGACCCCCAAGCTCGTCGAACCTCCCCTTACACCAAACACATGTCTGCCATCATCGCCACTCACCTCGTAGTCAGGTTCACTATGTTTTTTCGTTCAAAATCATGGTAGATTAGCAAACCATTACATTTTTGGAAACGTTATTACATGGAAAATCTGAAAATCAATGTTTACATTTGCCAATTCCGACCAATTCGATTCGACCAATTCGACCAATTCGACCAATCGACCAATTCCATTCGACCATTCGACCAATCGCTTCGATCGACCATTCGACCAATTCGATCGATTCGATTCGATTCGATTCATCGAATTCGATTCGATCGACCATTCGACCAATTCGATTTGCCAATCAATTTGACCGACCTTTGCTTGTGTGGAACGGACTGTGAAAACGATGCGGACTATATTGTCGGATACGACACACACGACAGTGATGACGAACTCTAAATGGCATATTCTGCAATCGTGTATGTTTGATGCCATTGACTGCCTGTGTATATTTTGTCATTGACTGCCAGTGTAGATGTGAAGTTATACTGACTGCATGTGTATATATGATTTTGCTGACTGCCTGTGTATGTTTGGTGATATGAATTATTGTGACACATTTTGATGTTATTAACTGCCTGTACAAAATGATAACATGTATTTGATTATGCAACTTATCGCGAATATAAAGACAGTATTTTGCAATTCAAAACCTTTGATTCGTGTCTTACCATTCCCCATAGTACTAATTTGATACTTTGATTGGATTCCTTGTCCCTGAAAATATAGGTTTAGTATATTTTAAAAAGTTTTTAGGGTAATTAGAGGCAGAAATAGAACAAAATACGTATTTTACAGTGGCCATTTTGAAAATCCAAAATGGCCGCCATACAGGTATCTATCTATAATTCCATTAATCTCTGTGTGTATGTGTGTATGTGTGTATGTGTGTATGTGTGTATGTGTGTTTGTATGTTTGTCTGTGACCGCTGTTTCTCGACAACCACGGGTCCGATATACTTTAAACTTGCCAGGTATATTGCTGGGGACCCGAGGATGTGCCTTTTCAAGGTTTCATATTAATCGGACAAGTACTTACCGAGCTATGGCGATTTCTTTACCAAACACCGCAAGCCGTTCGCTTTGGACCAAACCATTTCATGTAAATAGAGGGGGGGGTTCTGTGGTCGTTGCGAATGGACCAAACCATTCATGTAAATAGAGGGGGGGGGGTTCTGTGGTCGTTACTGCCACGTGGTTTCAAAGTTTTTTTTTTGTTGTTGTTGTTTGCACGCATGTTTTTTTGTACCCACGTACGGGCACGCCCTAGGATGTTTACACACACACACCCCTACACAAATTTTTTTTTTTTTTTTTTTTTTTGGCAAGGAACGGGCACCCACGTACGGGCACGTCCTAGCTTATATATAGTACGGGCATGCCCTAGTCTCTCCAAATGTAAACATTGATTTTTAGTTTCCTTATGCTATAACCTTTCCAAAAATGTATAGGTTTGCTAATCTACCATGATTTTGAACGAAATATAATTTATTGACATAGTGAACCTGACTATCAGGGCTTCTTCCTCCACGCTTCTCCTCCAACACCTGTAAACTTTTTATTTGGTCAGCAGGCACCTCATCACGATGTGAACACAGACCTTGTACATATTCCATCACCTCTTCCTTTATTTCATTTTTAGTCTCCCCCCGTCTCTTCTTAATTTCGCTCATCCCTTCTTCTACTTCCTCCAGCTTTTGCTTCACCCCTTCTATCTCCCGGTGTGCCCCCGCAATCTCCCCTTCTAAGACTACCCTGGTCGTCTCTACATGTGTCCTAACCTCTCGTTCCCTCGTCCCCAACGTCTCTACCACATGAGCCCAATATCGGTATTCACGTCGGTATTCTGCCCCACTTGCTCCCTTAATTCCTGCTGTCCTACTGTTAATTTCTCTACCTCCCGAGTCAGTTCCTCCATACCCCCTTGTAGTCTGGCTGTATTCTGCCTCAACTCACTCCCCACGCGCCTCGCACCGCTTCACCTCGTCGCGTACCACCGCGACTTCCTCGCTCAACTTGCGCCCAATGTCCTCCCCCATTTTTTTATCTCCCTCTTGGACGTTGCCCTCATTTTTTCCATTTCACACCTGGATTATTTTATTTCGTCACTCAATTTTTTCATTTGACCACCCATTTTGTTTTCCAACCCCTCCATGTTGCACCTTGATTCGTCCCTCTGGGTGTCCAATGCTTCCTTCAATTCACCTTTCATTTCTTTCATTTGATTCGCTATTCGATCCCACATTTGGTTCATTTCCCATTTCGACTCTGTCATGTACGCGCTGATTTGTACCATAAGAAGGCCCATATCTATTGGCGCTGCGGGCTTGGCTCCCGCCGCCACGTGGGAGGCGCCGCCATTTTCTTTGCCAGCTACCGCACCCTCTTCTACTGCCTCCACTACCAATTATCCCTGTTGGTCCTGGGCCATCAGTTCTTCCCCATTTATTACTCCCACCGGCATTTGACCACCTTGGCCAGCCATGGTATGAATATAATTTGGTTTTTGAGACTAAATTTCGTCCACTCGTAATTTTGAGTGCATGAAGTGCACTCTAGGTCCAATTATCCCACTCCTAGACACCAATTTGTTGCGGATCTCCCAAAGCCCATTCCCGTTACAAAGGGGGGATTAAACCCCTTTTCTTCCCTGGGTCTCCGTGTCCACGAGGCCGAATCGCCATTTCCGGAGCAAGCGTGAAAAAGGGTATCGGGTCGACGCCGCACGTACCTTTAACCCACGCTGCCACGAAAGCGGGGACCGAACCTCGCACAAGCCACACTTAATCGAGTACGCCCGAGCGGTATGCGTATCACGTGACTCATGCCGTTACTTTTATGGAACCTGATTCGAGCGGTTCTAGTCGTACTATGCGAGGCCAATCAATGGAAGGGACGGGAACGGTCAAATAAGAGGAATAACACAATTTATTTACAATGTACAATAATCAGGATGAAGGAAAGGGGACACAGAGCAGAAGCTTAACCAATTTAGCCTATCCCCAGACACATGGCCCACTCACGCACACGGGGAGAAGAAGAGAAGAAGTCCGCGCGCCAAACGCGCTTTGCCGTCGGTCGCTCCGGAACAGCTCACCCGGCGTGGCCCTCTGGCGGTCACGGCACATATGCAGGAGAAGGCAGGCAGGAGGAAATCGCGCGTCTGTGGCCCGGAATGGTCGTCTTCTCGAGCGCGCGATTAATACAGCGCAGAGCGCAGGGCATGGGGCACGTTCATGTACCGTACGGCTATTTCAGTGATCAAGTCCAACACTCCGATTCTGAATGGAACTCCAACTCATGGGCTGCGTGACTCTTATAACTCGGGGGGGTGGGGGGGGGGCTCGGAGCAGGGTTTTATGGCTCCGCCCCGGCCCTACCCGAATGTTCCAGGCTCCGCCTCCCATTGCCGTGGTTAGCCACTCCCCTCGAGCTCTCATTGGCGGCTCGCGCTTACCAGCCACTCCCTCCTGCAGCGCCTCCCTTCGGCCTCGCCAGACTTGTTCAGGCCTGCCACGTGGCATGCTAGCGCCAAAAGACCGCCCTACTCACGGGCCTGCTCAACGCAAAACGAACATAGGAAAGGACTACGCTTACATTCACTAGGAAATAACTGAACTATTGCGAGGCTTCATGTTGTGGTGCGTCTACCTACGAGGGGGATTATCCTTTATTCCAAAACCACAACAATATATATATATATATCATGAAGGATATGATTAGTTTAGTGTCATTTATTGGTACAAATAGGCTGGTCATAGCCACTTGAGAGTTGAAATTTCATAGGGTTTCCACATATCTCATGGGATTGTGAGTTTGACAGGCGACCGTAATGAGCCACGACATGTCGGAGCTATGCTGTTGCTATTTTGATCATAGTTTCTCTGAAGTCTGTGATAGCATAATAGGGGAGGGGAAAGAGTTAACTGTTCCGCTGTTTCAGTGAGGTAATGAAGGATATGTAACGACTGACGTGGGCATGCCCTTTTATTTGATGAGTGGGAGAAGGGGAGGAAGGGGATGCCACAAAGTTTGGATTGGGAGGAGGCGGCTGGGGGAGAGCAAAAATAGGACAGAGTTGAGGGGAGGGGGTTGAGGACCTCCGGAGGGGGCAGTGGGGGGGGGGGGGAATTAAGAGTTGGGGGGGGGGGGAATGAAGAGTTGAGGGGGGGGTAGGGGATTTGAAGGCTTGGAGTTGAGGGGGGGGGGGGGGATAGGGGATTTGAAGGCTTGGAGTTGAGGTGGTGGGGAGGGGGATTGCAACCTTAGGGTCAGGCAGGGGAGGTTGAGGACTTAGGAGGGAGAAGGGATATTGATGACTTTGCGTTTGTGTCGAGGGAGGTGGGGGGTGAGGGGGCGTTGAGGACTTCGTCACATTTTACATTGCACGGATGTTCTGCGGGTCCCTGCCAGTGTATTAATAATATTGATAAACTAGATATACTGGTAGACAAATGTCTCAATTTGTTCCGGCAGGATCACCAAGGCCATCCCTGGAATGGACGTTGAGCCGGATATCCCACCTGCCAGCATTAGCTTAGTGGACGTTAATGATCTCATTGTGGCCCTCGCGTAGAGTAGGCGAGTTATCGCCGGCAACCTGAACAAATTACCAGACAAGTTCCTCTCGAACCTACATGTGCCACTGCATCATCACCCGCCAAATCATGCTACCCGCAGCGATATGCTTCTCATATATATGAAAGAAGATGTCTCCATTTCTAATTGATTATTGGATTTGAAGCAACAAAGGTTATCATGACTTTTACAATACGATATGGTTAAGTTTGAACTCTGGGTATGTGTGACTGATTCCATTTTTGCTCTTGTATTAATTTTTTTTCCCATCTAATATTAGCCAAACACATTTGTTTACACCCCATCACTCCCCTCCCCTGAACTTCACTCCCTCTACTGGATAGTGAACATACAGTCATGTGAAAAAGCAAGTACACCCCATGTAAAGTTTTGACTTTTTCAACATATTTCAACATACAGCTATTTGATCTTCATTTCAACAATATTGATAGATAAAGGTGATATAATATAACAAATATCATGAAACATTTACATTTTGTAGTCCATTGTATAATTTAAATAAACATAAATGCAAATTTCGCATGTGGAAAAAGTAAGTACACCCCTACATTTATCACTACTTCAAATACCTAAAATTAGAATCAGATGCACCAGCTCAGGTTCAAATGATTAGAACATCATCAGAGAGGATCTTGGAGGAACCTGTCTTATTTAAACCTCAGACATTTACTTTGGTTTGCTTTTTGTTGTTGAAATGTGCGGCATCACCATGCATAGATCAAATGAGCTCTCTGGGGCCTTCAGAAAGAAGGTTATAGATGCCTACGAGTCTGGGAAGGGATTTAAAAAGATCTCCAAACAATTTGAAATCATACGACTGTCCGGAAGATCATCTACAAGTGGAGAAGATTCCAAACAACTGCCAACTTGTTCAGGCCAGCCTGAGAGCAGACCACAAGATGCTGAAAGAAGTCTCTAAGAACCCCAGAATGTCATCACGGGACCTACAGGTAGCTCTTGCCACTGTTGATGTCAAAGTGTATGATTCTACCATTAGAAAGAGGCTGCACAACTTTGATCTACATGGGAGTTGTGCCAGGAGGAAACCTTTGCTGTCCAGAAAGAACATCAGGGCAAGACTAAAGTTTGCCAATGAACACCTAGGCAAAGACCAGCACTTCTGGAACAATGTGCTCTCGACGGATGAGTCAAAGGTAGAGCTATTTGGCCACAGTACCAGAAGACATGTTTGGCGAAAACCAAAGACAGCATTTGACCACAAGAACCTGATACCAACTGTAAAGCATGGTGGTGGAAATATTATGGTTTGGGGCAGCTTTGCTGCATCAGGGCCTGGGCAGCTCACCATCATAGAATCCACTATGAATTCTTCATTGTACCAGAGGGTGCTTGAGGATAATGTGAGGCCATCTGTCGGAAAGTTGAAGCTCAACCGAAGGTGGACCTTGCAACATGACAATGACCCTAAACATACAGGTAAATCCACCAAGGAATGGCTGAAAAGAAAGAAATGGAAGGTTCTGGAATGGCCAAGTCAAAGCCCGGATCTAAATCCCATCGAGATGTTTTGGGGGGATTTGAAACGAGCTGTGCATGCAAGAAACCCCTCAAACATCGCACAGCTGAAAGAATTCTGCATGGAGGAGTGGGCAAAAATTTCTCCCAGTCGATGTCAGAGACTGGTAGACAGTTATGAGAAACGCCTACTTGAGGTTTTGTCTGCCAAAGGGGGCAATACCACCTATTAGAGCCAAGGGTGTACTTACTTTTTCCACATGCGAAATTTGCATTTATGTTTATTTAAATTAAACAATGGACTACAAAATGTAAATGTTTCATGATAGTTGTTATATTATATCACCTTTATCTATCAATATTGTTGAAATGAAGATCAAATAGCTGTATGTTGAAATATGTTGAAAAAGTCAAAACTTTACATGGGGTGTACTTACTTTTTCATGTGGCTGTATATGCTCACTCCTTTAGTAATGTACAGGCAGGAGTGCCAATAAGGTGGATGGAGGGGTCCAGGGCCACTCGAGTCTTTCCCTTGTCCATAGCACAGTGTGTGTAATGCCTACAAATAACCTTCTGTCCCATACTACTCTTCATTTATAAGGATTTCTTATATTTGTACGGCCCTCCCTCCCCTCCCTGCTTATAAAAGTCCTGGTTGCACACCTGTGATACAGGTACTTTTCAAATTGCGGAGAGTTCTGCAGAATGTTGGTGAAGGCTCTGTAGTTTATCGGAATACTGTATCGTTTTGATATATTTTGTTTGGTTGCCCCTAGCAATGTGAACATAATAGATTGTTTATTTTTACAAGCCAAAGTCGACGTTTTCCTTTGCAGCCACACTGGCCTGGTGCCACAAATTTTTTTCAACTTAGCGATTTTTCCTTCTTGCCTCTTTGGAATGAGGAAGACAAGGAATCTTTCACTCTCGTCTTTCAATTTAAGCAAGTCTCTGGAAAGAAGGTAGAGGGGTTCTGTTTCCGTTTGTTTCTGACCTTTGGAGTGAATTCTTGGCCGACAAGGTCAAGGAGGGGAGTTGGGTGGGTGGGGGGCAGAGAAGAGTGGTGGTGGTGCGGATTTCATGCAATCTCTCCACTGCCAGGATGTAGTTTCCTGTTGCTCTGCTGCCAAGGTTTCCCATATAGGCCAACCATCGTCGCTACCTGGGGGATGTCGCAATGTCACATACTCTGCCCTCCTTTCCTCGAATTCTCCTGCCTCACTTAAATTGTCTGCAGCTCTGACAAGTTTCCACGGCTTTGCTATTGGTAGCCCATACTATTCTTGTTGCAAGACTTTGGTCAGAGTCTTGTCCTTTCACATCAGCCTCCTCCTCTCAGTCCCATTACAGTATCGCCTCCTAATGGGACGTATTTCCTGATGATTTTCAAGGGTGGTTTTAAATGTCATCTTGAAATCTTTCTTTTATTTGTATATTGTGCTTCTCTGTATGAGACTGACACCAATGTTTAATTATTGGATCATAAACATTGCAGATGGAAACATGTCACAGGCACAAACAGGCAATTTTTCACTTTGGCTGCAACTTGGCAGTATTTATATCACAGCAGCAGGGGCAGCACTTGCAATTGGGTGTAGTGACCCGAAATCTTCTTCGTGATAGCTTCGGCCTTTCACCGGGTTAACCTCTACCTTATATCCAGGACCCTTTCTATGAAGACAGGGTTTGGGTCTTTTATGTCCTCCACTGTTGTGGTTTGCAAAATCGCCTGTGTGTAAAGCTCTCCTTGAAACAATTCCTCTACCACCGTGAACCTGTGTGCAGGAGGTCTCCGGGGTCGGTGACTTTCGCCCGTCGCACTCGGAGCTCCAAGCAGGCATGGCACGACAGTCCTTGACACGCCGAAGACCTTCGCTGCTGTCAGAGTTCCATTTTAGTCTTGGATGGTGAGCCAGGGATAGTTTTTATTTTTTTGTCCAACAATGGCTGGCACCAATAACCGAATTGTCAGTGCCATCTTCTTCTTCTCATTGTGCCTGCATTCATTGTCACCTTTATGATGACACCTTCAATCATCGTCACTGTTTCGTTTTCTGAATGGATGAAACAAAGTAACCATGTGTCACAGTTACTGGTTATACAAGCCTCTCCTGCTTATTAATTGCCCTTTATTTAGGTCTCCTGATCGACGAGCGGAGGTTGCATACTTCCAGCAGGTGGAGGCAGATGCCATGGAGGTAAGCTCACCCACACACATTCCACACATTTATTTGTGTCGTGGCATCCATAATTTACGAGTGATGGTTTGCTCTGAGAGAGCTCGTCCATCAAGTCGAGATTGAGCAAAGTGCGCGCACACGGACACGTTGTATCGGAAATGTGTTGTGTGCATATGACTCTACAAAATTGCGAGCCTTCCTGTAAATTGCTCAAGATATGGCCTACTCCAAACGCTTTGGGCGAGACCATTATTGCAAATCCAAAAATCAAAATTATACATACTTTATGTACCACGTTGTCAATATCTACCTCGACGAGCTTTCGTTAACCCACATTAACTTCCCATTAATTTGCAGCCACTTTTCATCTTGCCAAGTCTTTCTAACTGTACTTTCGAAGGCCTCCCCGTCTTTTCTTGCCTTCCCCTCCCTCACGTCAAATATCTCACTGCTTACCTCAGATCTTTCCTAAATTGAGGTACAGCATTTGATACCATGCATTCTTCCTATAATAATTGTTCTAACGCAGCAATTGTTCTTTAAGAAGATCGCTTTTTCCTCCTCCTCCCTTTCATCGCACTTCCCAATTGCTTTCTAACTTCCTTCGTGTTCATGACGACTTCCTCCAGCAGCTTTTTATTAGCAGGAAAGCTGCTTGTTGATGTTGGTATATTTCCATCATTTGTATGTTTGTTTGGAACTGTCAATCCTTTATTCACCAGTCACATGATAAGTGCTTTCGCTTGACAGCGTTTTGTCGGACCCTTATTGGTCCCCTACCCGGAGGAGACTATAGGTTTGCTCTCTGTCTGTCTGCTCGTCTGTCCGTCCGTCCCACCTGTGGTTTTTACACTTTTGTTCCATACCCATTACCCTATTCAACTGAAACGTGGTACAGGGCTTTATTATGATAAGTTACAGAACACATTTGAGTTTTGGGGGGTTTCACCAATTTTTCACTGAGTTATGGCCTTTTTGGACTTGGAAAATATCATATTATACATGGGTCAGCTTTCCAGACTTTTCCACCTTACCCTTTAACATATTGAACCTAAACTTGTTAGGGCAATTCTCCCTCTTGTTCCAAATGCATAGTGTGTGCGTGTGCGTGTGCGTGCGTGTGTGGGGTTTTTTTTTTTTTTTTTTTATCTTGACTTCATATTTTCAGATCTACTATAATCTACACACCCCAGAGAGACTCTATATTGTGAAATACTCCATCTTGTTAAATGCATGTTGCATTGCTGTGTGTGTTATTCATTGGTCTGTTTTCCTCAGATTCCCTTTCTTTCCTGACTTTTTTTTAAACTGTTCTTCTCTGTTGTTTTTCTGGTCTGCACCAAAGGCAAACTTATTTATCTTTATTAACATATGCTTTGTACTTGAGTAACACTCCAAATAATATTTCGCCCTCAGTAAAGCTATGTTAAAAAAACAAACGTAAACGTAATGTATACACGTACAAAAATCCTTAAATTGCTTCCATGCACTATCTTTACTGACCTTGTACTGTATTTGTGCCACTTTCTTTAGTTCACTCCCCAGAAACTGCAAGACCCTATTTTCCCTTTCTTGATTCCTGTCTCCCTCTTCCGTTCCAGAATGCTTGCACTCTAACCTCGCTGTCCTTCGAGCTCACTATCTATAGAAATCTATCTCCCACATTGTTCCTTCCATCTGCAGCTACTCCACCCCCCAATAATTGGATCTAACACTGGATTACCATGCGTAGGCTGCTCTCTAAAGCTAGTTGGACAGCAATCTCATGCCAAATCTATGATTCATTCCATTTGTCATTCTCCCTGTAATAGAGCCAATTCTGTGTCTTGCTGATTAGAGAAATAAATAAATAAAAAACTTTTCCTTTCTTACCCTAGTGCCCTAAAATAACACTGACGGTGAAATCTGTATCAAGTGTTCGGCCATTGTACCACGTAAAATTATGTAAAAAAAACAAAAAAAACCCTTGAGGTTTTGTGAAACGCTATTTCACACAATATTGTGAAATACACTTCCTTACCAGTTTTTTTTTTTTTTTTTTTTTTTTTTTGTATACAAGATCGAGGCTCGTGAAAGAGCTGACATTAATCACACAAAAAGTCAAACCGACACATAAAACACAAAAAATAAGGGGAGCGGTAGACAAGATGGGGAGAGAGGGGCAAGGACACAAACACAACATATGAGAGCAGGGACATCGGGAGAAATGTGGGAGGGGGAGGCCTTGGGGGGAGGTGGGAGAGGTATAAAACATATGAACACTGCAAGGACTTCCAGGAAAGAAGTTGGAATTTCAAAAAAAATAAAATAAAAAAAAGTGTATCTGGGGTGAATTAGCGGGGGTAGAATTACCATTCATTACCATTCCTTCCTTACCACTCGTTGAGCAGTAATGTAGCCGAGTCCAAGTTCCAGCCAATTCAGACATTGATGCTTTTGATGTATCAGTTTGACAATCATGAATTGTTTCCTTTTATCACTCGGGTAAATGCACTTTCTTTCCTTATTACCTAAGCCTCTGGGAAATGCAAACACGTGTGTTTACAAATAAGAACATCTATAACAACAACAACAACAACAACAACATGCATTTTAAAGGCCATTTTCCCTGCTAGAGCGGGGGTTAGCCTTGCGGTCCCCATGACAATCTTCTCCATTTTGCCCTATTTTCTGCATCTCTCCTTGTTAACCCCCTTGCCCGCATTTCTTCTTCCACCATCTTTAGCCAAGTCTTTCTCGGTCTTCCCCGTCTTCTACTTCCTTCTACATTCATTTCCATCACTCTTCTCAACCAGTCACTTTCATCCTTCCTCAACACATGACCAAACCATCTCAACCTGTTCCTCTTCACAGCATCAATCACAGGCTCTATTCCCATCATCTTTCGCAATTTATCATTTGTCTTCCTCTCTCTCAACGATACTCCGCACATCCGTTGAACCATTCGCATTTCCACCCTTTCCAACCTTCGTTGCTGCTCTACGTTCATTACCCATGTCTCGCTCCCATAAATCATAACACTTCTCACACATGCAGCATACACCTTTCCCTTCAGCTTCAACGACACTCCCCTCATCATCAGCACGCCACTCAATTCCCGAAACTTCTTCCATGCACATCTCACTCGAGCAACCGTTGCCGAGTCTGATCCACCTTCTCCATTAAGCATGTCTCCGAGGTAGCAAAATGTTTTCACACCTTCCAGCTTCACGCCATCTCCAAGATCCAACTCAACATTTCCTCCATCTGCAGCTCCCTCTGTGCCCACCCTACATTTGAATGTAGCTGCCACACTGGTTAATGACCCTCTCAGACCACTACATTTTTGATGAACCCACTCAGCGCACATTGTACACTGAATGGAGTTCACTCCGACACCCTTCCTACACACAGCACAGGGCCACTTCCCAGTTCTTTCCACCTCACCACATGCTTTACCACTTGCCATCACCTTCGTCTTTCCGATATTCACCTTCAGACCTTTTGTCTCCATACATTCCTTCCACGTGTTCATCTTTTCCTTCAGTCCATCCATACTTTCCGCAATCAACACCAGATCATCTGCATACAACAACTCCCACGGTAAACCCTCCTTTACGTTCTGAGCCAGCACCTCCATCACAGCTACAAATAGTAGTGGACTTAGTACCGACCCCTGATGCACTCCCACCTTCACCTCAAACTCACCACTGTTCCCGTCCTTCGTCCTTACAGCTGTGCGTGCTCTTGTACATTGCCATCACTACTCTGATCAACCATTCCTCCACTCCTAACTTCCTCAATGCCCATGTCAATACTTTGCATGGAACCCGATCGAATGCTTTCTCCAGATCAACAAACCCAAGAAACAACTTCTTCCTCTTCTCCATGTACTTCTCCTGCAACTGCCTCACAATGAAAAGCGCGTCTGTCGTTCCTCTTCCTGGCATAAATCCAAACTGCATTTCGTCGATCTTCACTTTCTTCCTTATCCTCCTCTCCAACACCCTTTCCAATACCTTCATTCCATGCTCCAATAACTTTATCGCTCGGTACGAGCCACACTCCAGAGTGTCACCTTTCCCCTTGTATAGAGGGACGAGGGTACTCAGTTCCCAATCCACTGGAATGCGGCCTTCTTTCACCACCAGATTACAGATCTCTGTCATTCTCTTCACACCCCAACTTCCTGCTGCCTTCAACATATCTCTCACAACTCCCGTCGGCCCTCCCACTTTTCTACCCTTCATTGCTTTTATCGCTTCCTCAACTTCCTTCTCAGTTATCTTCTCTGCCGGTCCTAAAACTGGGTTACTCTCTATGTTGCCATCCCATTCATTCTCTGTATTCAACAGCATTTCCATATATCTTTTCCATCTTCCTTTAATTCCATCTGGGTCGACAACGATTTGTCCCACTTCATCCTTCAAGCAGCTCACCCCCATCACATCACACCTCTCTTTCGCTATCTGCTTTGCAATCCTGAATACCGCTCTCTGACCCTCTTCCGAATCCAAGCGTTCTCCGAACATTTTCCTACATGCCTCCTGCGCCTTTGCTACCTCTTTCTTTGCAGCCTTCCTGGCTGCCTTATAACTTTCATGCTCTGCTGTTTCTGCTCCCGTACCCTTCGCCTTCTGCCACTCCTTGAACTTCTTCCTCTTCTCGTCAATCGTCTTTCCAACTTCATCATCCCACCACCATGTTTCCGAGTGCCTCGGTGGTCCTTTTGTCCATCCACATACCTCACCAACGGCTCCCAACAGACTAGCTTTCATTGACATCCAACCACTTTCAAGCTCAACCACATCATCCTCGACCCTACTCAGCCTCTCTTTTAATGCCTCCCTTACTGTCACCTCTTTCAACCTCCACACCTTCATTCTCGGTTGGTACTTCACCCGCCGAGCTCTCCTCGCACCTTTCACCCTTACGTCGCAGACAACCAAGTGGTGCTGTGAAACAGCCTCCTCCCCCGGGATCACCTTTGTGTCTCGGAGGTGCCCCCTATCTCGCCTACGCACCATCAGGTAGTCAACGGTTGTCGTCGACCCACCTGACGTGTATGTAACAAGCTTATTATCCTCTTTCTGGAACTGAGTATTACAAATCAACAAATCAGCTCCATCAGCAAACTCCAAAATCCTTTCACCTTCTCCATTTCTCACACCATATCCGTAACCCCCATGAACTCCTTCAAAACCATCCATACTCCTTCCCACATGTCCATTTAGGTCTCCTCCTACCACAACAACTTCCTCATCTTTCACGTTTTCCATCAGCTTCTCTATCGCACACCAGAACTTGTCCTTCTCTTCATCGCTCCGACCAACCTGCGGAGCATATCCCGAGATGACGTTCACCAAGAGCTTTCCAATCATCATTTTCACCATCATCAACCTATCACTCACTCTAGTCACACTCACCACACTGTCTACAAACTCCTCAGAAAACAGGACACCAACACCATTCACGCCCTCCAGGCACCCTTGCCACACAAACTTGTATTTCTGTCCCTGCCTACCCTTCACCATTCTCACACCACTTCCCTTCCATCTCGTCTCTTGCACACAACATATGTCCACTCTTCTTCTGACCAATACTTCCACCACTTCTCCTGATCTCCCTGTCATTGTCCCTACATTCCATGTCCCAAACCTCAGAAACCGATCTCCACTTCGGGCTGTACCCTGCCCACATGTAGTTGTAATTGTCATGGTTCTCTTTTTGAGGCAATGTTTTTTTTATGGCCGGATGCCCTTCCTGACGCCAACCCTCTTAGTCGCCTCCTACGACACGCAGGGATACGGCGTACCTATTCTTATCCAGGGTACACACTGGGAACATCTATAAATACATCTATAAGTACAAATAAGAACATCTATAAGTGCCAGGCAATCCTTTTTTGTCTTTAAACAATGAGTACACCCATTCAATCAATCAATCATGGTTTTATTATCAATTCGTCACAGCGAAGGCTGAATTGTGAATGATTTACAACATAACATAAATACGAGATCATGAAATAAATAAGTCAATAATTTGCAATCACTATAATAAATAAATAATTATAAATTATAATTAATATTAATATTAATTATTTAATTAATATTAAATAATTATAATTAAAAATATAAATTTATACACACGTATAAATTTGCAATCACTATAACAGACAAATAATTAAAATGAATAAAAAAAATTACTACACTACAACTCCATATTCAGGCATTAATAACATTAAAAATAAGCATCGTTTAAGGTACACGCATTATTGTGAAATACACCCATTGTCATAAAATACACACGTATAAAATACACACGTATAAAATACCTACGTATAAAATACACACGTATAAAATACACACGTATAAAATACACACGTAAAATACACACGTATAAAATACACACGTATAAAATACACACGTATAAAATACACACGTATAAAATACACACGTATAAAATACACACGTATAAAATACACACGTATAAAATACACACGTATAAAATACACACGTATAAAATACACACGTATAAAATACACACGTATAAAATACACACGTATAAAATACACACGTATAAAATACACACGTATAAAATACCTACGTATAAAATACACACGTATAAAATACACACGTATAAAATACACACGTATAAAATACACACGTATAAAATACACACGTATAAAATACACACGTATAAAATACCTACGTATAAAATACACACGTATAAAATACACACGTATAAAATACACACTGTTAAAATGGCTGCAATAATAAGTACCACGTTCCAAGATAAAAATTTCCTTGAAATATAAAACTAGGGAAAGAAAAGGTAAATCTGTTATGAATCTCACTTGGAGAATATGTGTTAAGAGATTAATCTTACTTAGAACACATTCATGGTATTTAAAAGTCAAACGATATAAGGCATTGCACTCTTTCTGTAACGTTCAGTCCTGCACCTAATTTCTATAAGCTTATTGCTGTGACGTAATTCCGTACAGGAGCGACAGTAAGGGTCATGTTATTATCCTCTCCGGAATAAATAGATTTCAGTAGATCTCGGCTTGGTACTCAAGAACGTCGGGAGTGTGTTCAGTTACCAATTTTCTTGTACAGCGCACGCCAAGTGGTTTAAGCATTCGAGCAAGCACTCCATTCAAAACCGTTGATAAGGAACGGCTAGCTTGGCAAGCTCTAACTAGCTGCTTGGTAACTGAACACACCTCGAGTTTCCTCACTTTCAGTTTAGTGTTAAACAGCAGCAGCGACTTTCAACAGGTAATCATGCGTGTTTGTGGTTTATAATATTTTATACTTCTGGTAGGGGTGCCCCACAAAACACCATGATAATCGATTTATACACGTACATGATAACACGTCATTTGCTAAAGGAGGAAACCCCCCTTGGGGAGGGGGGATATTATTAGTATTAATATTGTTTTGTAATAACCTGAATATTATGCTATTATCATTAGTGTTGTTATTACTTTTGTTATAAGAAGGGGCCTTTATTAGCAATTTTAACACAGATATACACCTCAACACGGATTTTGCCCAAGAGGGTAAACACCTTTGGGGAGGAGGGCAAATGAGGTTTCTGCAACCTTCTTCATGTGACCCTTAATCCTCTTGTCAAGTTTTGTTGAGATTGGATACGTAACAACCAAATGTATCGTGGTCAGAGAGACACAATTGCTTATTTTAATATGAAGACCTTTGCCAAAAAGAGCAAGAAGAAGAAGAAGCCTCTGATGACCACAAAAGTGATGAGGGCAAACTATGACGTGTTCACTTGTGCAGTACATTTGATTAATTGTGACACACAGAGCACGATGAGAAAAGTAATTTTGCGATCCATTCGCCGAGCAGAATTTCGCTGCCTGACAAATAACCTCAGAATCAAACGTGGCCTGTTTCGTCAACATGCTAACACTGGCTGAGCACCGATGGTATGTGAACTTCCAATGGTGGCCATTTCCACCTGACCACATCAAGCAGGTGGCTGCACCGTCTTAGTTGTTTTCATTGAAGATAATTTCCATTCCAAATTCATCACATCTGGCAGGTGAGTGATAATGGAGAAACTGTATGTTTATGCAGGTATTTATTTCCTTTCCCGTCTCGATATACATACACTATCTGCCATATGAGATGTTTCCTGTAACCTTCACCCCTCTCAATTCTTCACCCATATGGCTACAATCACCAAGTTTTGTCTTTCGTACCTTTCCTGCACAATTCGTATTTTCTTCAATTCCTTTCTCTCTGCTAAAATAAATTCCACGATGTTGAATATATCCACTTTATCCGCTGCTCTTCCTGCATCGTCCATGGCATTTCCTTAAAGTCCCCTCTTTTCTTGTCTGATTTGAATTTTCCTCCAAATATGCTTTTGTTGGCAGGCTGTATTTTTCACCCACCCTTGGTAACTGAAGGTTTCCATTTTATTCATTGTTGACTGGGTTTTGGTACATAGATGTAACAGGTGTGTTTTTATTGCTCCTTTTAATTATATTTTCTACCATCCTAAAATCTGTGCCTGCACCTTCCCGTGTAATATGTACATGAGGAAGAGCAAGACCAGCCTACTTCAATGGCGTTGTGATTATACACTGATGTGTTTGACCCATCTACACCACATGAAAAGAGTGGATTGGATGTGCCATGTCTAAGACTTGCTATATATGAGATGAGGCATGCTATATCGAAGACGTGCTATGCCCAAGACGTGCTGTGTCCAAGACGTGCTATGTTCAAGACGTGCTATGTCCAAGACGTCCTATGTCCAAGATGTGTTATGTCTAAGACATGCTATATATGAGATGAAATGTGCTATGTCCAAGACAAGCTATGTCCAAGACGTGCTATGTCCAAGACATGCTATATCCAAGATGTGCTATGTCTAATATGTGCTATGTCTAAGATGTGCTATGTCTAAGATGTGCTATATATAAGATGAGATGTGCTATTGTCCAAGACATGCTATGTCCAAGACATGCTATGTCTAAGATGTGCTATGTCTAAGATGTGCTATATATAAGATGAGATGTGCTATTGTCCAAGACATGCTATGTCCAAGACATGCTATGTCTAATATGTGCTATGTCTAAGATGTGCTATATATAAGATGAAATGTGCTATGTCCAAGACAAGCTATGTCCAAGACGTGCTATGTCCAAGACATGCTATATCCAAGATGTGCTATGTCTAATATGTGCTATGTCTAATATGTGTTATGTCTAAGATGTGCTATATATAAGATGAGATGTGCTATTGTCCAAGACGTGCTATGTCTAAGACGTGCTATATATGAGATGAGAGACGTGCTATGTCCAAGACGTGCTATCTATGCGATGAGATGTGCGATGTCTAAGACATGCTATATCCAAGACGTGCTGTATCCAAGACATGCTATGTCTAACGTGCTATATATGAGATGAGACGTGCTATGTCCAAGACGTGCTATATACGTATGCGATGAGATGTGCGATGTCTAAGACATGCTATATCCAAGACATGCTATGTCCAAGACGAGCTATGTCCAAGACGAGCTATGTCCAAGACGAGCTATGTCCAAGACGTGCTATGTCCAAGACGTGCTATATATGCGATGAGATGTGCGATGTCTAAGACATGCTATATCCAAGACATGCTATGTCCAAGACGAGCTATGTCCAAGACGAGCTATGTCCAAGACGTGCTATGTCCAAGATGTGCTATGTCCAAGACGTGCTATGTCCAAGACTAGCTATGTCCAAGATGTGCTATGTCCAAGACGTGCTATGTTGAAGACATGCTATTTATACATATATGAGATGAGATGTGCTATATATATCTGCGCAGTTGTAAGAAAACGGTTACGAGGGTAAAGGAAATGCATCCACTTGGATTAAGCCTTGCTTAAATGTTATGGAAGGAAGGGGTGTTTTCCTTACTAGGGTGCTTGTGTGTGGCTTTTAGTATATTTATAGCTTAGCTCCAATCATAGAACGCTGCTTGTTTATTCTACCTTGGTGAAATCGGAACTCTGAGGAGTCTGACATTTATACTGTAGAAACCACGGTGATAGGAAAAATTCAAATCTGCACCATTTCTGATTGCTGGTGTTTTAATTGGATGGTTTTGGTTGTGAGACGATGAGATTTTATTACTACCGTATTTTTTATATATATATTTTTTACAATTTCAGCAAAAAAAAGAGCATTTTCTTTTCCAAACAGTCATCAGGCGTGCTGCTATACTTGTCACAATAGCTGTGTCGAGATTTTCTATCTGCCAATCTCATTGTGCTTTTAAATCTCACAGGAGAATGCCATGGGCCTCAAAGTGGAGCCGTTGTCTCCAGTGGAGTCCAGAGACGCGTCCCCTGGCCGCCTCACCAAAGATCTGCTTCAGATAATTCCAGTAATCTCTGTCTGTACGTTTGTCTGTGACCGCTGTTTCTCGACAACCACGGGTCCGATATACTTTTAACTTGCCAGGTATATTGCTGGGGACCCGAGGATGTGCCTTTTCAAGGTTTCATATTAATCGGACAATTACTTACCGAGCTATGTCCAAAAAACGATTCAACCAATCAGAGAGCAGCGAACGATCGCGTGTGCCGAACGTGGCGGGCACACTCTGCCTCGGATGGCACATTTGAGAGCGTATTCATTTATTTCACGTTTGCAAACTATGTTGGCGTTAAACTATGTTTTACAACTAATAAAAACGAATTTGCGATTCATTCGCTTTCCTGCGCGTTTGTGCACGCGATGGCGATTTCTTTACCAAACTCCGGAAGCCGTTCGCTTTGGACCAAACCATTGCATGTAAATAGAGGGGGGGGATTGTCACCACTCGCAAGCCGTTCGCTTTGGACCAAACCATTTCATGTAAATAGAGGGGGGGGATATAATTTTAGATATAGATATAGTACGGGCATGCCCGTACTATATATATGCCCGTACTATATATCTATCTAAAATTATATCCCCCCCCTCTATTTACATGAAATGGTTTGGTCCATTCGCAACGCCAAAGCGAACGGCGAACGGCTTGCGAGTACAGTGACAATCCCCCCCCTCTATTTACATGAAATGGTTTCGTCCATTCGCAACGACCACAGAACCCCCCCCTCTATTTACATGGAATGGTTTGGTCCATTCGCAACGCCGGCACACGCGATCGTTCGCTGCTCTCTGATTGGTTGAATCGTTTTTTGTGCCGTGTGCCGAACGTGTGCCGAACGTGGCGGGCACACTCTGCCTCGGATGGCACATTTGAGAGCGTATTCATTTATTTCACGTTTGCAAACTATGTTGGCGTTAAACTATGTTTTACAACTAATAAAAACGAATTTGCGATTCATTCGCTTTCCTGCGCGTTTGTGCACGCGATGGCGATTTCTTTACCAAACTCCGGAAGCCGTTCGCTTTGGACCAAACCATTGCATGTAAATAGAGGGGGGGGGGATTGTCACCACTCGCAAGCCGTTCGCTTTGGACCAAACCATTTCATGTAAATAGAGGGGGGGGATATAATTTTAGATATAGATATAGTACGGGCATGCCCGTACTATATATATGCCCGTACTATATATCTATCTAAAATTATATCCCCCCCCCTCTATTTACATGAAATGGTTTGGTCCATTCGCAACGCCAAAGCGAACGGCGAACGGCTTGCGAGTACAGTGACAATCCCCCCCCTCTATTTACATGAAATGGTTTCGTCCATTCGCAACGACCACAGAACCCCCCCCCTCTATTTACATGGAATGGTTTGGTCCATTCGCAACGCCGGCACACGCGATCGTTCGCTGCTCTCTGATTGGTTGAATCGTTTTTTGTACATAGCTCGGTAAGTAATTGTCCGATTAATATGAAACCTTGAAAAGGCACATCCTCGGGTCCCCAGCAATATACCTGGCAAGTTAAAAGTATATCGGACCCGTGGTTGTCGAGAAACAGCGGTCACAGACAGACAAACGTACAAACGTACAAACGTACAGACAGAGATTACTGGAATTATAGATAGATATATTTTTTACAATTTCAGCAAAAAAAAGAGCATTTTCTTTTCCAAACAGTCATCAGGCGTGCTGCTATACTTGTCACAATAGCTGTGTCGAGATTTTCTATCTGCCAATCTCATTGTGCTTTTAAATCTCACAGGAGAATGCCATGGGCCTCAAAGTGGAGCCGTTGTCTCCAGTGGAGTCCAGAGACGCGTCCCCTGGCCGCCTCACCAAAGATCTGCTTCTACATAGCATGGAAAAGGTGGATCGAGAGATAGGGAAGGTGGAGAAACAGATCGACAAGCTGCACCAAAAACAGGTATCATATGCTTTATTGCAGCAACCCATTATTTTCAAGGCCACCGACGCAACTGAAATGGGCACTCTGCTCTGGCCTGCAATTTGCTGTGCACTCGCTGATGGTCAAATGCCATTGGAATGAAAGTTTATACCATTTTAAGTGAATATGTGCTCATAACACAAAGTCTGAGTGAGGTTGGGGTGGTGGGGGGCAAGGAGGAGAGTGGCTGACTCCATGTACTTACCTTTGTTGGTCACTTTACTTGTGATTAAATAAATTAAATATCTGAGGAATCCAGCGTGGGTTCACAATATTGCCACAATTTTAGTGTGCATAATATGTGGGTTTCCACGCATTCAGCTTTGCTACTTGTTTAAGAAGCCAAGAAATGTAAATTCCTGTTCTTCTTTCTTGAAGGAGCCCAATGACACACCAAGCATAATCTCGTGTATGCCGACCACTCCACAATCTTACTACTGAGCATCTAAGTAGTATATTCATACCTTCCCTCTCTCCCCCTCCATCTTTACTACTGAGTCATAAGTAAACAATTTCTGGTTCTGCCTTCCCGATGAGTCCAAATGAGAGGGTGAAACCTGGTCGGCAACTGTGCAATCCTTTACTTGTGACCATGCCATTTAAATCTCGGTCTTAAAAGACCAGAGTAACCCCGCAGAAGCCATTCGCTATTGGAGACGAAGTGACTGTTGTGCGTGTGCATGATCAGCGTCATGTATAGTGTTCGGGTCGGTGGAGCCTTTTTTGATTTATTCATATACAGTGCATTCAGAAAGTATTCAGACCCCTTCACTTTTTTCACATTTTGTTATGTTGCAGCCTTGTGCTGAAATCGTTTAAATTCATTTTTTTCCCTCATCAATCTACACTCAATACCCCATAATGACAAAGCGAAAACAGGATTTTAGAAAGTTTTGCAGATTTATTAAAAAGAAAAAACTGAAATATCACATTGACATAAGTATTCAAACCCTTTGCTATGACACTTCAAATTTAGCTCAGGTGCCTCCCATTTCTCTTGATCATCTTTGAGATGTTTCTACACCTTGATTGGAGTCCACCTGTGGTAAATTCAATTGATTGGACATGATTTGGAAAGGCACACACCTGTCTGTATAAGGTCTCACAGCTGACAATGCATATCAGAGCAAAAACCAAGCCATGAGGTCGAAGGAACTGCCTGCAGAGCTCAGAGACAGGATTGTGTCGAGGCACAGATCTGGGGAAGCCTACAAAAAAAACTCTGCTGCATTGAAGGTTCCCAAGATCACAGTGGCCTCCATAATTCTTAAATGGGAGAAGTTTGGAACAACCAGGACTCTTCCTAGAGCTGGTCGCCCGGCCAAACTGAGCAATTGGGGGAGAAGGGCCTTGGTAAGGGAGGTGACCAAGAACCCGATGGACACGCTGGCTGAGCTCCAGAGATCCTGTGTGGAGATGGGAGAAACTTTCAGAAGGACAACCATCACTGCAACCCTCCACCGATCTGGGCTTTATGGCAGAGTGGCCAGACGGAAGCCTCTCCTCAGTGAAAGACACATGAAAGCCCACAGAATCTTGTTTATCACAGTCGGAGAGTCCTTTAGGTGCTTTTTTGCAAACTCCAAGCGGGATATATATCTCAAGAGTATATATATATATATATATATATATATATATATATATATATATATATATATATATATATATATATATATATATATATATATATATATATATATATATATATATATATATATATATATATGTATATATATATATATATATATATATATATATAGTTGAAGAAAGGAGAGGCAGAGGAAGAGAAAGAGGTTCTTTGAGAATCCTTTTTGGTTTATGAAGGATCTGTTGGTGCAGTTTCGATCTGGTGTACTTAATGAAGAGTTGAAAGGTCACCTGCATGTCACGTATGCAGACACAAGGATGGACGAAGTGGTGGAGGACATCGAAGGCTTGGTGAGACCGACAGAATCTGACAGGAGAGAATAACCAAGGAGACACAGAGAAGAGAGTGAGACATCATGTGAAATAAACATTTTGTTCATGAGACATACAGCCACAGCAGCAGCGATGGACAGATCTTTGAAGTTGGAGCGCAGACCACAGACCTCTGATATTTGTGGACCGGAGGGTTACAGAGGGGGAAGTACACATGTTGGAACACTGGCAGAGAGGAGCATTGACTGGGTGCTTATTGGACACGAGCGAACCTTTACTGTTGCTCTGATCACACTTTCCAAAATAAATTTCATCAATGTGGAGTTGAGCATCTTGATTGAGCCTGAGCGAGAGTTTGTGGAGTGTGTGGAGTTGAGCATCTTCATTGAGCCTGAGCGAGGATTTGTTGAGTGTGTGGAGTTGAGCATCTTGATTGAGCTAGAGCGAGCGTTTGTTGAGTGTGTGGAGTTGAGCATCTTCATTGAGCCTGAACGAGAGTTTGTTGAGTGTGTGGAGTTGAGCATCTTGATTGAGCCTGAGCAAGAGTTTGTTGAGTGTGTGGAGATGAGCATCTTGATTGAGCCTGATGCGAGGATTTGTTGAGTGTGTGGAGTTGAGCATCTTCATTGAGCCTGAGCGAGGATTTGTTGAGTGTGTGGAGTTGAGCATCTTGATTGAGCTAGAGCGAGCGTTTGTTGAGTGTGTGGAGTTGAGCATCTTCATTGAGCCTGAACGAGAGTTTGTTGAGTGTGTGGAGTTGAGCATCTTGATTGAGCCTGAGCAAGAGTTTGTTGAGTGTGTGGAGATGAGCATCTTGATTGAGCCTGATGCGAGGATTTGTTGAGTGTGTGGAGTTGAGCATCTTTATTGAGCCTGAGCGAGGATTTGTTGAGTGTGTGGAGTCAGGGAGGACTGTACATGTGAGTAGTGAGTTGTGACGTGGCTTTACTATTGAGCAGGGAGAAGGGAGAGTGCAAGAAGTGCTGGATGAGGTGAATAGGAAAAGAGGGCACGACAAAAAAAACATTTGATGGAAGATGAGCCTCCTGAGGTTGGAGAGGAAGAGACGCGTTACGGAACATGTGTGGGTTGAGCATGGAGCGGTATGATCCTTATAATTGTTGAAGAAACGTGGAGCATGAACATGGTGTGTTTAGGCCTCAAATTGCTTGTTCAATACTGATGTTAATGGCCGTTATGAACTACATTGAGGAAAAGGTGGAGTGGGGAGGTGTAGCAGGATGGCCACTTCTTAAATCTACTGTTTGTCAGCAACAGTTGACCTTTTTCACGCAAAAATTAAATGTTCATTTACATTGATGCATTTTCTTATTTTTCCTGTAGTATCATGATTATTATTCCCACATGCTTGTTATTGTACACATTTTTAATGGGTGAAGCTACGAGGTATGTTTACAGCCACTAAATGTATTTGTACACATGGCTTGCCTGTCGTGGTTGATTATCTGAATGTCAATCTCGGATCTCGGGCTTACAGGCCACTGGTGTAACCGCAAAACTTCCTTTAACCCTGACGTACACAACTTCTCTCCACTTCCCACACTCCTCTCCCGCACCCTCTCCTCGTTCTCTCGCACTTGCTGCCCACCATCCTCTGCCCTCACATTAGCCTCGAATGTATTATCCACCACTTGCCATCTGCCTGGCTGTGTTGTTGGTAACACTGTCTTTCTTGAGGCCGTGTTTCTCGTTCCTCTCAATTTTGGTTTCTTGTCGGCCCGAATGCTCAATGGTGAGAAAGTGCAGGAGATGGCTACAACCATAGCGGTCAAATTTTGTTTTTAAAATTTCATTTTGCGGCTCTTCCATTGGTGGGTAGCCGACCAGTCGTTTCCATGGGGACCATTTGCTGCGACCTGGAGACACAGGCCTCCTTGAGCACTGGGAAAACGCATGGATGTACCATCAGTGCTGCCATACCTAGGAGCTGTGTCGGACCATACCCGGGCGCTGTGCGTCACTGCGAGCAAGATGGGCAGTGTCGCACCAACCTGATAACTGCATTTACGATTTTTATTTTGTCTTTTGAACCTACCTTTTAAAAACTCGCATACAAATTTTTTTTTTCGCTCCAATCGCCGCATATTAATATGGCCTCGACTTACACGGGCACAATGGAATCGAGCTCCGTTACCCAAGTTTTACACCTGTCCCACATCGATGTGCCTGTCTGCTTCTTGTTGGCAATGCCATGACTATTGAGTCTTGTCGCAGGGATGAGGCTGCCTCCATATTGAAATTGCTGGCAAATCAAGTCTCCTAAATGGTGCATTTTATTCATTTTCATAGGAAATGGAGAAAAAAAAACCGAAAACGATTTGATCCGCGGAGTGTGTCCGTCGGAGATTGAGATCCAGGAATTGCACCGATTGCACATCGTGCTGACTGAAAGAATGATCCAATACGATAACACATCCCGAATACATCATTTCCGTACGGAAGAATTGTTGCGGATGAACTCGCTCACTTATTTGTCAAACCGCATATGATGCAGAACTTAACGGCACTTCACATGATTCACATTCGGCAATAATGTGTTGTACTTGGGTTGCGCTGCTTACCTGGTTGTTTTGATTAAAAACATTTTATTTTTTATGCCAAAATCCCTTTTGCACAGCGCGAGTTGCAAGAGGAGGCAGCAGCAAAGCCCGCTGAGCCTGAGCGTCAGGCTTCACCAGCACCTGCTGAGGACAAGCATCGCAGCCTCGTACAGATTATCTACGAGGAGAACCAGGTAGATGGCTGTGCTGTCCTTTTCTGTACAACGGCGTGAATCTCACACTCGCACGTCACGGGTTTGGGAAGCGATGCGGCATTCGGACACGCAACAATGCAAACAGACGGCCCTCCCCACCCCTCCATGTTTGTTACAGGCTGACAGCACCGCTGAGGTAGCGACCTTCACCTTTGAGTTGGCTAGTCTAGGTTATATTCCCTCCCAACCCAATTATAACTCGCTACCGTAGTGCTTCGCAAACAGGGTGGTGCATCAACGAGTGCGCAGTTCTTTGTTGGGAACGTCAAGCCTGTTGTCTCATCTTACTGACATTTTCTTGTCACCATTAAAGATCCCATAGTACCTTGTGAAAGGACATCCATTATGAACCAATGAATGAATGATCGTTTTAAGGCCATTTTCCCCGCTGGAGCGGGGGTTAGCCTTGCGGGCCCCATGACAATCATGGTTCCCTGTTTGAGGCAATGTTTTTATGGCCGGATGCCCTTCCTGACGCCAACCCTTAGTCGCCTCTTCGATGCGCAGGGATACGGTGTACCTATTCTAAATCGGGGTACAACCCCGGGATCATTCATCCCAGCGAGCTGGTACTCAATTTGCCGACCTCGGAAGGATGACAGGCTGAGTCAACCCCCCTGGCGTTAATTCAGCGATCGACCGGGATTCGAACCCAGGATCCTAGGATCCCAAGCCAGCACACTAACCGCTAAGCCAACACCAGCCAGCAGCCATTATGAACCAATATTTTGGCTAAATCCTTAAGTTCTGTCCTGATCTACGTGGGGCACTGAACTTGCGGTAAATCCCCCCTGGAAATGATGCAACCAGCAGCCAAATGCTGCCTACTCCTGAATGAAGGTTTGTCAAACCTTGTGATGTTTAAGATGATTTGTCATCATTTTCCTCGATGTTCTTCTCCGTGTCCTCTAAATACCCATATGCAATGCCCTTGTGGGTGTCTAACTTTTTGCACAGTCCTTGCGGCCTGTGGCGACGGTGACCTGTTGTGCAAAACGTTCGCACCTCTCGGGAATGTGAAACAAAAAACACCTTCAGAAACAGGGCCGTATAATGATCCTTCCAGCTTGGTTCCTCGAATAGCAGGCCTATGCAAGTCTGGATCGATCGCATTGCGATTCGCGTGGCGGAATTCACTTCGGCGGCCCCCGTGGCAAATTCCCAGTTGAGGTCATTTTTGTTTGGCTACGTATTCTTATTTATTTGCTTGTTTTCAATCTGCTTTGAGGCTTTCCAACCTGGACACACTTTCTCCACTGGGAATTATGCTTTGCCGATGGTGAGGGCTATGAGAGCTGAAGTTTGCGACCTCAGCATGTTTGAAGCAAGCCTATCCAGCAGTTCTAAAGCGAGTGTGAAATGCCGCAGACGTTATTTTTAAAAAAGGTGGAAGTTCTGTGTGGTACCCACGCACAGGCCCTGTACGCTCCTCACAAGACTGTGTCAATGGTCGTTGCGCAACGTTCACAATGGCCTGTGCGTGAGTGCATGTTCTTCCAGTTGAGCGAGCCAAGCTGCCTCCCGGCCCCTACCTCCTCTCCTCATCTCTCCCTCCACCCCGGCCGCATTTGGCACCGGGTTTGATGTCATCTTGGAATAATTATTACTCTCCGAGTGCTGATGCTCAGAGCCGCAGTGACGTCTTTTCCATGATCTGAAGCTTTCACCGGAATGTTTCTGATAATGACGCGGTCCCATTTCAATGGGCTTCACAACTAACGAGATGATTGGTTTGTCGCAGTATAGGCCATTATCACTTTATCACGTCGTCTGTCGGTGAAGAATTTACTGGGGTTGGGATTGTGCGGGAAGGGGATGATTATTGGAGGAAACAGGGGAAGGGTTCATAGTGGAGAAGCGGAATTGCAGCCAGACAGGCCGAGGGAAGCCTGCAGAGCTTTGTTTGATGGATTACTCTGGTGTTTGGTTACCAAAGGTTTCCAGGCCTTGGTTATTAAAGTTCAAATGATGCCTCAGTTGGCTTAACCTGCACCTTACGCCTACTCAAAGCTCTTGAGCCGATCGCTCTGCCGTTCGCCAAATGTTTGTGCGATCTTCAATTTGGAAAAACTAGACCCGGCATGCGGCATGAGGGCTTGCCCTGCCCGTTTGTTGCCCTTGCGTTTGATGTTGGCGGTCACCTGCGGTCAGGATTAATGACACGTCTGCGCTTCCCTCTTTCTCTCTGCCCTTCCCACCCACACCCCCTGCCACGCAGAGGCGCGCAGAGATGGCCCACAGGCTTCTGGACCGGCTGGGGTCTCGGCCTAAATTTGTGAGTAACCGCAGCTGGCCGACTCACTGGCTCGGCCACACGGTGCCGTGTCCCATGGTTGTAAATATGTACACATTTGACAAATGTATTCCTTCCAGTCCACGTGGAGTTCCTGGTGTGGATGAATTTGTACAATGGCTGGAGTGATACGATGCAGTATTGATAAGGGCCGTTTCATATTGCATCTGTTTCGTGCCTTATTAAACATTCAATTGTTTAAAACGTTCTTTTGCCCGCAGCCTCTCTACACCCAGCCATCGGACACCAGTCAATACCACCAAAATATCCAGACGTGAGTCTTACGCAACGATGTTGTTTTTTAAGTTCCCTCTTTTCCTTTTTCCCATTGTTTTGCAAATGTAAACCCTGGGGCGATAGGCGCCTCACGTCGGTTATGAAACCATGATGTGCGACCTCACGGTTATTGTCCTGCCGGTTGCTTTTTTGGTTGTGCAGTCATAACCCTGGTATGACTGGAATGATCTTGGAATTCTCAGCGGATACTTCGGTCTCCGCTGAATGAGGATATGCATGCCAGAGGAACCCTTATTTGGGCAAACATGCTTGAACTTAATTTTGTTAGACGACCAAGTGAGGTGAGACAGGAAGTTGTGGTTAAATTTGATGGTTTTGTTTGTTTTTTTAATGTTTTTTTTTGCTTTTTTTTTGCTTCTCAACATTCATCACGTGTCAGGATTTGAGAATCTTAAAAAGACAAATACGATTTTTTTTTCCTGTATGGAAATGAAGGTATCGATGTAATGTAGGACTTTGGATCACTTGTATTTCCTTGCATCGAATCTTGAATTGGTACATATCTGGAGCATGTCGTCTTTATCTGCACCTTAAAAAAACAAAAAACAATTGGATAATCTTTAAGCGAGAGTAACCCACAGGCCTCGTCTGTTTCATAAACGGGTGTGGATATGTTTACTACACGTACTGCAGCCTTGGAAATGACAGGCAGGCAGCTCGTAAAATGTTTAAGATTAACCGTGAGTGTTTGAGAGAATGTGCGCCCGATTGGTCGAAGGTTTTGCAGCTGATACTGTCGCACATTTAATACATACACCGTGTGACCGTTTGTTTCAGGTAGAAAAACAAGATTGGGCTTGGGGTTTATAGATTAAAGTAGATCTGAGAACGAATGATCGATATTAAAGTAGTTCTGTGTGTGGACTCACACGCTCACTGACCCACAGACAGATTGCAATAGCCTCTCCTGGCCATTCGGGAATGGGTAAAGCCAGCAATCTGCATGTTGGATGCAATGGATCTTAGGTTTTATTATTTAAATTACTGAAGTTCACAAGTCAAAACAAGAATGAGCGCACTGTGGTCACAACCTGAGACAAAACTGGCCGATTGGGAAACATGTATTTAAAGCACTCGTAAAAGATGAACAGTGTGATTGGGAAACACACATTTAATGCGCTATTAAATAATTAACTCGGCCCCTCTTATCCACGTCACCCTATCCATTGGTTATATCAAAACGAGCTGATCCGTCACACAGTACAGATTGCTTAACCCCCAATATGTCGCCGTTCAAAAATTACTTCTGCTTCTTTTTTAACCCAATTATTTTATTTTTTTTCCGTAATTTGCGTCCACAAAGCTTTATGACTGTGCGTTGACGTATTGTGCATTCTAACGGACTTTATTAAACCTTACTATTATTCGACATGATTAGAAACAAACAAACAACCCAAACAAAGCCAATGGAAATCTGACGCAACTAATCCAGGCAGTGTATAATCAGGAGAGGCCTACAGGCCTGATGTCTTAGGCCCACCAGAAAACCAAGATGGCGGCCATACCATTTCATCTCGGTGCCATGGTGGGTGGAGTCGAGCGTGTGCGTGTCGTCCGGCAGCCGTCCCACTAATGGGTGCACATTTCAAAAATCGACCCCCAACAATAACCCCAAAAACACCAACAACATGGGCATCCCAAAGCTCCTGTCGTCCTGTGACATGTCGCAGGTAAAAAGCTTGACTGGAATGTGGACCCATTGACGATTCAAATGGTGCCATGTTGTGTGATGATGAATGGCTTGCCTTGATTGATGCTTCCCTAATTTAACCCCTCCCCCACCTTGACAATCTGGAAAAGGATATATCCAATGGATTTGTGACGCCCATGTACACTGTGAGGTGCAGCCGTGATCAGTTTAACCTTCCTGTTGTATTCACCCACCGTACTCTCGCTGCATTTATAGCACGTTGCTGTCTGTCGTCTGCAGGAACTTGGCAACGCGTGGGAAACTCATCTTGTATTTCCAGCGCAAATCACAGCTACGCAAGGCAAGAGTACGTACACAGAGCATTTCATCTGCCCCACATATTCTCAACCATCTTCCACCTCCGACCCCCCAAACTCTGCTCCATCCTCCCGTCCAAAAACACGTTCCCTTCTGCCTTCTGGGATCGCAACGCTAACTTTTTCAGCTGTGAGGAAGAAATATGAACACTTGAAGCTTTAGTTTAAGGTGCAATTAATTGAGGTACCGTTGTTATTGCAGCGATGCAGCGGTCTTCCTTTTTTTTCCATCCCCCTCCCTCCTTTGTGGCCAATGATGACGAAGAACAGCGGACCTGTCGTTCCAAGTGGATCTTCACTGACCGGCGGTATTTATCCCTGCAGGAGGAGGCCTACGTCATTCGTTACGAGCACCTGTTGCAGACGTGGGAGCGTCGCGTCGAACGCACCGAGAGCACCCCGCGGCGGTGCACCCGCGATGCCCGTGCCCGTGACTTTTACGAAAAGCAATTTCCGGATCTGCGAAAGCAGCGAGAAAGGAGAGAGAAGGGTCAGAGGTGAGAGGGAGCGTTTGCGGTTTGAGTATTCCATCTCCCGCGGTCCAATTTATTGCCCTGTCTATTGATGAAGCACGTTTTGATGATTAGTGCAGGACTCTGGATGTGTTTAGGGCCTCGTTGTCATAATGTACGCAAAATGGTGGGATTGTTCACCGCCCCCACCCAATCTCTTTTTGCCTCCTACCTCCCCTGGGCTACCTCCCATCTCCTCAACACCTTATCATTTTCCCACTATTCCTCCCACACACTCCTACCCTCCTTTCTCTCTCCCTTTACCTATTCTCAATTTCAATCTATTATCCGTTTAATAGCTCTCTCCCCATGTATGATGGGTTTTTTACATTAACCGAGTTAACACTTTCTAGTCATCCTTGGCAACTACAGTCCCTGTTTTGGTTGGTATTAGCATGGCAGCGGACAGCCAGGCTCTCCTTTCTCTTCACCTGGTATCCTCGGTCAACCTGTTGCACTCTCTTCCCTTCTTCCTGCCCCCTCCCTTTTATTTACATCCTTGCATTAACTGTTTCTCCCTCTCCTTTCTTTTTCTTTCTTTCTTCCCCCTATTTTCCTTTTCCACCCCTCTTCCCCTCACCCCACTTGTTTTTTTCACCTTCCCTCCCACCTTGCTGTCTCCAAATCCCCACCACCCAACTGCTGTCTCCCCACCCCTCCCCCTCCCACCTTGCTGTCTCCAAATCCCCACCACCCAACTGCTGTCTCCCCACCCCTCCCCCCTCCAACTTGCTGTCTCCACCCACCACCCAATTGCTGTCTCCCCACCCCTCCCCCCTCCAACTTGCTGTCTCCACCCACCACCCAACTGCTGTCTCCCCACCCCTCCCCCTCCCACCTTGCTGTCTCCAAATCCCCACCACCCAACTGCTGTCTCCCCACCCCTCCCCCTCCCACCTTGCTGTCTCCAAATCCCCACCACCCAACTGCTGTCTCCCCACCCCTCCCCCCTCCAACTTGCTGTCTCCACCCACCATCCAATTGCTGTCTCCCCACCCCTCCCCCCTCCAACTTGCTGTCTCCACCCACCACCCAACTGCTGTCTGCCCACCCCTCCCCCCTCCAACTTGCTGTCTCCACCCACCACCCAACTACTGTCTTCCCACCCCTCCCCCCTCCACCTTGCTGTCTCCAAATCCCCACCACCCAATTGCTGTCTCCCCACCCCTCCCCCCTCCAACTTGCTGTCTCCACCCACCACCCAACTGCTGTCTCCCCACCCCTCCCCCCTCCACCTTGCTGTCTCCAAATCCCCACCACCCAATTGCTGTCTCCCCACCCCTCCCCCTCCAACTTGCTGTCTCCCCACCCCTTCCCCCTCCAACTTGCTGTCTCCACACACCACCCAACTGCTGTCTCCCCACCCCTCCCCCCTCCAACTTGCTGTCTCCACCCACCACCCAACTGCTGTCTCCCCACCCCTCCCCCCTCCACCTTGCTCTCTCCAAATCCCCACCACCCAATTGCTGTCTCCCCACCCCTCCCCCTCCAACTTGCTGTCTCCCCACCCCTTCCCCCTCCAACTTTCTGTCTCCACCCACCACCCAATTGCTGTCTCCCCACCCCTCCCCCCTCCAACTTGCTGTCTCCACCCACCACCCAACTGCTGTCTCCCCACCCCTCCCCCCTCCAGCTTGCTGTCTCCACCCACCACCCAATTGCTGTCTCCCCACCCCTCCCCCTCCAACTTGCTGTCTCCACCCACCACCCAATTGCTGTCTCCCCACCCCTCCCCCTCCAACTTGCTGTCTCCACCCACCACCCAATTGCTGTCTCCCCACCCCTCCCCCTCCAACTTGCTGTCTCCACCCACCACCCAATTGCTGTCTCCCCACCCCTCCCCCTCCAACTTGCTGTCTCCACGCACCACCCAATTGCTGTCTCCCCACTCCTCCCCCTCTAACTTGCTGTCTCCACCTACCACCCAACTGCTGTTTCCCCACCCCTCCCCCTTCCAACTTGCTGTCTCCACCCACCACCCAACTGCTGTTTCCCCACCCCTCCCCCCCTCCAACTTGCTGTCTCCTCAACCCCTCCCTCCTCCAACTTGCTGTCTCCACCCACCACCCAATTGCTGTCTCCCCACCCTTCCTCCTCCAACTTGCTGTCTCCACCCACCACCCAATTGCTGTCTCCCCACCCCTCCCCCTCCAACTTGCTGTCTCCACCCACCACCCAATTGCTGTCTCCCCACCCCTCCCCCTCCAACTTGCTGTCTCCACGCACCACCCAATTGCTGTCTCCCCACCCCTCCCCCTCTAACTTGCTGTCTCCACCCACCACCCAACTGCTGTCTCCCCACCCCTCCCCCCTCCACCTTGCTCTCTCCAAATCCCCACCACCCAATTGCTGTCTCCCCACCCCTCCCCCTCCAACTTGCTGTCTCCCCACCCCTTCCCCCTCCAACTTTCTGTCTCCACCCACCACCCAATTGCTGTCTCCCCACCCCTCCCCCCTCCAACTTGCTGTCTCCACCCACCACCCAACTGCTGTCTCCCCACCCCTCCCCCCTCCAACTTGCTGTCTCCACCCACCACCCAATTGCTGTCTCCCCACCCCTAACCCTCCAACTTGCTGTCTCCACCCACCACCCAATTGCTGTCTCCCCACCCCTCCCCCTCCAACTTGCTGTCTCCACCCACCACCCAATTTCTGTCTCCCCACCCCTCCCCCTCCAACTTGATGTCTCCACCCACCACCCAATTGCTGTCTCCCCACCCCTCCCCCTCCAACTTGCTGTCTCCACGCACCACCCAATTGCTGTCTCCCCACCCCTCCCCCTCTAACTTGCTGTCTCCACCTACCACCCAACTGCTGTTTCCCCACCCCTCCCCCTTCCAACTTGCTGTCTCCACCCACCACCCAACTGCTGTTTCCCCACCCCTCCCCTCCTTCAACTTGCTGTCTCCTCAACCCCTCCCTCCTCCAACTTGCTGTCTCCACCCACCACCCAACTTGCTGTCTCCTCATCCATCTCTCATTCTCCCACATGGGGGATGGGGTAGAGAGGCGGGGCGTGGGGAGGATTGGGGGGGGGGGGGTGGAGGGGATGGCAGGGGGTTAATATGGCAAGACCCAAAGTGGGGATATCGTTTCGTAAGATCATTAATTGGTTCACGAGTTATCAAGTGACCACTATATTCGTCATGTGTGTGCGCGTCTGTGTGTGTGTGTGTGGGTGTGTGTGTGTGTGTGTGTGTGTGTGTATGTATGTATGTGTGTGTGTGTGTGTGTGTGTGTGTGTGTGTGTGTGTGTGTGTGTGTGTGTGTGTGTGTGTGTGTGTGTGTGTGTGTGTGTGTCTGTCTGTCTGTGTGTCCCTGTCTGTCCGCAGCATAACTACCCGATGATATCATCCGATCTTGATGAAACTTGGGTGGGAGGTTGATATCATGATCTAGTTGTGACATGCCTAGAGTGGGCGAATTGCGCCCATTGTGGGCGGAGCCACGCCCAAAAAAGACGTCTTTTTAGGGGGTAATCGAGTTCAGGCAACATCTTCTCCAAGGGGATTGGTGGAATCTTACAGGGATTTCGATATTTGGTTTGGCCAATGTCATGTGTCTAGTCCCACGGAGCTCGATTTTTTTTCTTTTTTTTTTTTTCATTTAATTTTCACCGAATTTTCGGTATTGTGTAGCTAACTATCCTCATAACTGATTAATTTAGACTACGGATTTTTATGTTAAGAAAATAGGCCTTTTATGTTTTGAAAAGCGGAATTTTTTTTTTTTAATGTGAAAAAATCCCGAAATATTTTTTTGCCCCGTTTTATTCATTTTTTATTATTACCAAGTTTTTCAGAAATCAGTCAAAAAAAGAACAAAAAATGGTAAGCTTTTTCCTGCACAACATTAAGCACTCTGGGCTAGTAAACAGGTAAAAAATGACGTTCAGGTACCTTTATTGCAACCGCATTGTTTGATAAGTAGAGGACTAGAAGAAATTGACAAGACCCTTTTAGGAACGGTTAAAGTAGGTGTTTGAAATCATTATCTTGGTAATGTTCTCCTTGGTGAGGCGGTGTCGGCGGTCGGTGAGGACGTTTCTGTAGACGGAGAAGGACCTTTCCACGTCGACGCTGACGATGGGGCAGTACCTCAAGAGGGGGATGTCGGCAGGCTTGACTCCAGCCGGCACACCAACCTCAGATCCATGCTGATCTCCATCCAGGATCAAAGCCACTGTCCTCAGCACACCAATGTCGGGATTGCGCTGCAGCACCGCCTTGAACTTGGTGAGCAGGATCTCCTTACGGCAGCCTCGGATCTTTTCGAGCTCCTCCTTGGCCTGATCAAGGAGCTGGAAGGCCTTGGCCAGCTCCATGCCGGCCTCCTCCAGCTGCTTAAGGATCTTCGGGATGAACGACACGTGGGCATTTAAGAAGACCAAACTGAGCTTGATGTCCGCCTTTCCGAACAGGTCCTTGGCACTCCGGATTGCCATCGCGTCGTCATCGTTCAGCTGGTCCACAATGTCCTTGACGGCCTCGAAGTGCTCGGCGTAAAACACCGCGGCGTCAATCCACGTCCCCCACCGAGTCAGAATGGGCTCCGGGGGGAGAGAAAGATTGGGCTGCTGCTCCTTCCAAAAGACAACACGCGACGAGGCTTTGACGAACACCTTCTTCGTCGTGGCAATCAGGTCGTTGACGTCCTTGAACATTTCTCGGACTGTCTCGCAGACACGGAGGAGCGCGTGGGCAACGCAAGTCACATGCAGCAAGTCCGGGAAGAGTTCCTTCAGGGCATGGCCGGCCTTGATCATATAGGCTGTGGCGTCGCTGACGAGG
The DNA here is from genome assembly GCF_964187855.1 of Myxine glutinosa. Classification (NCBI taxonomy): domain Eukaryota; kingdom Metazoa; phylum Chordata; class Myxini; order Myxiniformes; family Myxinidae; genus Myxine; species Myxine glutinosa. Next base: position 73,658,238 of record NC_136274.1, on the reverse strand, counting down.
ACCTTGAGGCACTCCGGCTTGAAATCAGGCCAAAGATAGCGCAGCGTGTCATTGACTGCATGCACGATCTCCCCGGAGTTGGTCTTCTCCAGAAACATGCACTGGACGAGGTGGGGACGAAAGTACCCCTCCTTGGACAAGCGTCCCGCGATGATGTTGGCCACATATCGACCTGCCGAATCGGTCGTCTCGTCGATGGACAGCCAGATGGGCTGCTGTCCGAGGTCGGCACGGATCCCCGCCAAGGCCTCGTCGTAGCACTTGTCGAGGTAGTGCTTTCGAATCCAGCTTTCATCGGGGATCTGGAGAGTGATGTGCTTCTCCAGGAACGACCGGAGGGCAGGGTTTTCCAATTTCGACCATGGGATGCCAGCGGCCAGCATGGCCTGGCACAGCTCCTGAGCCACGACGTCGCACTTGTGCCTCTTTGCGCCACCAAAGTCCTCCATGGTGGCTTGCGTGACCGTCCTCTTCTTCTTCAAGCCAAGTTGCTCTTGTGGCGGTCTCCTCGGACATGTTGGGCCAGCTCAGACTTCTGCTTCGCCCGGAAAGTGTTTTCACAAGCTCGACAGAAAGCCGTGTCACTCGACACGTACTTGAAGGTGGCCCCATCGCCGCCAGCGTTGAATTCCTTCAGCCACTTGTCATGAAGAGCAGCACTCATCTTGATAGGAGACTTGTTCACACTTTGTGTACACTCTCTCACTGTAGTACACCGCCTCACTGCTGTACACGCTGGGGACGCAACGCATGCAAGTGGACGCAACGTTTTGTTTTTGAGATCGATCGCAGTTAAAAATTTCGATCACAGTTAAAAAATTTCGATCGCAGTTTAAAATTTCGAAAAATTCCCTAAGTTTTTTTAGCGTTGCCAGACATTTTCGACCAAAAAGGGCATTTTATTTTATTTTTCCCGAAAAAGGGCGAAATTCTTTTTTTCTCCGAAAATAGCAAAATAATTTTTTTGTGCGCAAAAAAGCCGTTTTATGTGAAAAAATATTTTTTATTTTTTCACATAAAAATCCGATGTGCACTGATTATACATTATTTTCTCATTTCAAGGTCAGTAACCTTCGTTTTGACATTTCCGGGCCTGTCCGGGCCTGTTTCGGTTATAGTCCGTCATTTGTCATTGAATACCGCTCGCTCGTGAACCATCGTTCTCCTGACTTGTATTATGCTATTATCGTAAGTGTTGTTATTACCCTCGCTTGAGGAGAGGGTATTGCATTTGAGTCCGTTTGTCTGTCTGTTTGTTACTTGCAAAATCGAAGATTTTTCAAGTATATTGGTCGGTTGCGTTTGTGGTTCTGTCTGTCTGTCTGTTTGTCTGTCTGTTTGTCACCTGCCTACAGGTCACAATTCAAAACCGATCGTCACGACACTTCACCAATTTGTATTCGGTTGTCCCAATTGAGAAGACTATTGATTTTTAGGTCAAAGGTCAAAGGTCATCTGGTGGTCAAATTTCTAAAATCGCCATTTTAAATCCAATTGACTTGAAAATTGAATAGCATTTGTATATTGAGTCACTAAACTGGGAAAGGAACTATTTTTGAGGTCAAAAGGTCAAAGGTCAGCTCAAGGTCAAATTTTTAAAATCATCAATTTTCATCTGAAAAGCCATCAATTTTCAACCGATTGACTTGGAAATTGAACAGCATCTGCATATCGAGTCACTAAATTGGGAAACATCCTATTTTTGAGGTCAAAGGTCAACTGAAGGTCAAACTTCCAAAATCATAAATTTTCATCTGAAAAAACCCGTCAATTTTCATCTGATCGACTTGGAAATTGAACAGCATTTGCAAATTGTCTTACTAAATAGGAAAACCAACTATGTTTGAGGTCAAAAGGTCAAAGGTCAACTCTAGGTCAAACTTCCAAAATCATTAACTTTCATCTGAAAACCCATCAATTTTCATCCGATTGACTTGAAAATCGAACAGCATTTGTGTATTGTCTCATTGAATTGGGAAACCAACTATTTTTAAGGTCAAAGGTCAACTCAAGGTCAAACTTCTAAAAGTATTTTTCATCTGAAAAATTGTCACTTTTCATCCTATTGACCTGAGCTTTGATCAAGATCGTAAATTTTAATCTTCATGAAATGGACAATTTGCTGTATCAATGGAAACTTTTTTTGTGGGGGGCAGGGAGGGTGGGGGGAGGGCGGATTTGGCAAGTATCGTGCTCCGCATGACGTCTTCTTGTTTGTTTGTCTGTTTGTTTGTCCGCACAGAATAAATATGATTTTCTCCGCAACCGTTGGTCCGATTGACAGAAAAATTTTCGCCATAAGTGCAACTCCACCTGTATACTTTTTTAATGATAATTATGACGTCATAGGTCACGTGGTTCGGCCGCCATCTTGGAAAAACCGAAAAACTTTGCACCTCTATCGCCGAAAGCGCTGCATAGAAAAAATTGAGACATGGCTCATTGTAAAGAACTCTCCATGGGGAATAAAATATTCTAATGATGATGTCATGGGTGCCTCCATTATGACGTCTTAATTCGACAAGTACAAAACTTAATCTGATCAAGATGACATTTCTTGAGCATAATCTAGGAATAAATTAGTTTAGAAAAAAAATAATGATGACGTCGTTGGTCACGTGGTTCGGCCGCCATATTTGTTTTAACACAAAAGCCTTAAAAACCACTGAAAATACATCCTGGCAAGGGTTTGCACTCTGATTGCTCTTTCTTGTTACTTTTGTAATGCGGAGCGGCTTTGGAAAAATGACACAAAAACGCCTTGTAAGAACTCCATGTTAGTGGAAGGAAGGGTCATGTTATTAACCCTTGCAGGGTATATAAACTACAGTAGATCTTCGATCAGGTGCGTTCGTCGACATGATAAGCATAGACTGATGTGGGATTCTTCCAAATTTCTTGCTGTTTAGTGTTAAACAGCATTAGCGACTGTTTTAAAATGTAATCACATGTATTTGTGGTTTATAATGTTTTTACTTCTGGTAGGGGTGCATCCACTAAAACGCCATGATAAGCTGTTTATACACGTTTTATTTAAGGAGGAAAATCCCCTTGGGGAGATGGGATATTATTAGTATTAATATTGTTTTGTAACAACATTGAAATTGTGCTGTTATCATTAGTTTTGTTATGAAAAGTGTTCTTGTAAAAACGCCACGATAAAGTTATCTTAACATTGTTTTACACCTCAACACGCAACCCCATTGGCGAGGAAAAACCCCTTTGGCGGGGAAAACCCCCTTGGGGAGGGGGGCAAATGAATGCGCTACAACCTTCATTGTGTGTGTGACCCTTAGTCCTCCTGTCAAGTTTGGTTGAGATTGCATAAGTAACGACCAAAGTATCGCAGTCAAAAATCGTCACAGACAGACGGACACCAAATTGCGTATTTTAGTATGATATATACATGTATTAGCGTAGCCTTCTCTGACAAACCAATTAATTGTCCTATTTGACAAAATAAATTTACCCTTGCGAAGAGTGCTTTAACCTCAGCGTTGCCCAGATAAAAAAAAGGGAAATGTAATACCATCTGCCACCACCACCAGGTGGCGCTACACGGTACACATTCACATAGAGAATTTATGCCCACCCACACTCCTGCCGCATGAGGCTGCAGCCACATAGCCTATCTTACCCCCCACACAAAGTTTAGAGTTTGTAACAAAATATGTGGCCTGCATATAACATCACAAACAAAACAAACAGAGACAAAATTTTAACTTTTGACTTTTATAGGGGTAGATAGATATGATCAATTAAGTTCTCTGACCTGGACGAACGCCGTGATCATACCATCACGACAATGTCATTAAATATGTTTTACCTTTCCCCTTCTGTTTTTTATTCAGTGGTATATTACAACACGCTGTTTTTCTTCCTATTTAAAAGGCTTTTCTCAATTTCCTCTCCAACTCATTCCACTTCAAAAAAAAGAAATTCAATATCTTATACGTCTCCCTCACTACATGGTCTAAATTCACATTCATTCCATCCATCCTCCATCATCCTGAACCGGATTGCTAACTTGAAAATCACAACAAACCCAATTTGTTATCAATGTTCGTCTTTCATTAATCATCCACTTTCTAAACTCCCCTCTTGCCCCTCCCATCCAAATCCCCCCCCTTGCACCTACACTCCGAAACTTCCCCCTTGCCCCTCCACTCTTAAACTCCCCCCTTGCCCCTCCACTCCTGAACTCCCCCCTTGCCCTTCCCCTCCTAAACTTCCCCTTTGCCCCTCCCCTCCTAATCCCCCCCCTTGCCCCTCCACTCCTGATCTCCCCCCTTTCCCCTTCCCTCCAAAACTCCCCCCTTGCCCCTCCCCTCCTAAACTCCCCCCTCACTCCTCCCCTTCAAAACTCCCCCCCAATCCCTCCCATTCAATTCTCCCCCCATACCATTCCTCTCCAATTCTCTCTCCTCCACCCTCCTCCTCCAAGCTGCCTCCTCCCCACTTCGTCTCCCTTCTATCTCATACCTCCACCCCCCCAAACCTTCTACTTTCCTCTGCCCCCCCTCAAACAACCCCTCACTGTGCCGCATCCCTTCACCAGCAAACCTTTCATCCTCCTCATCCTTCCCTTTCTTGGAACTCTTCTGCAACATCTGAAACACTATCAACTGCTCTCCCTACCTCCCCCTCTCATCCTTCATCTTACCCTACTCCTCCCCTCCCCTGTCCTGTACCCGATGCTCCCCCTCTCTCTTCATTAACGGTATGGACCTCAAACATCCGGGGCCTTCGCTCAAACCTGACTGATCTCTCCATACAGGTTGCTTCTGACAATCCAGACTTGATCTGCTTAACAGAGACTTTCCTCCTTCAAGATGTCTCTGATTCCTTAATATCTCTTCCTGGTTACTCCCTCCTCCGGTATGATAGACCTGAGCCTCGGCCTGGTGGTGGGGTGGCTATCTTTGTCAAAAACTCTCTTCCTCACTCTCCTTGCACTGCTCTCTTTCCTCCTCACCCGCAGGAGTACCTCTGGTTACGGCTTCCTCTCCGCTCCCACCTTTTGTTCATATGTGTGCTGTACCGTCCCCCAAACAGTGATGACTCCATCTACATTTCAATGTCTGACAACATGGACCAACTTCTATCCACTCATCCCAACTCTCTCTTCCTCATATGTGGTGACTTCAACTGTCATCATGCCACCTGGTTGGGTGTGGGTTCCTCTCTCACTAGTCATGGCACCTCAGCAAAGGACTTCTGTGACTCACTGGGATTGACACAATCTGTCAATTTCCCGACCCGGATCTCAGCCAATGGAGTATCTTCTCTTCTAGACTTGGTTATGACAAACTTCCCTGCTAATGTCTGCTGCTCTTCTTCTGCTCCAATCGGTTCTTCTGATCATGTGCTTGTCAAAGTGGACATCTCTCTGGCCATTCTCAGAGAGCCTCCTCAGCGTCGACGAGTCTGGCATTTCACTCAGGCTGACTGGGACGGTCTTCAAGCAGCCATCAATCGTCTGGATTGGTCTCCCATCTCCACTGCCTCTGACATCAATTCTTCCTGGGAATTCTTCCAAAGCAAACTGATCTCTCTCATGCACAGATTTATCCCATCTCGCCTTCAATTGTCTTACCCTTCCTCCCGTCCATGGTACACTGAATCTTGTGGTGAGGCAGTTGCCCTGAAACAACTTGCCTTTGCCTCTTGGAAGGCTAATCCAACTGAAGGAAATCTCAGTTCCTTCCACCAAGCTCGGAACAAGTGTGTGTCTACCCTCAGGAGTGCCAGGAAGCACTATCTCTCCTCACTCAAGAATGAACTCTCAAACCTGTCTCCTTCCTCCAAATCCTGGTGGCGTCTGGTCAAATCTGTTTCTGGTGTTTGTTCCCCCTCCATCCCCTCCCTTACCTCAAATGGCCACACAGTTGACATCGCACGTGACAAAGCCGAATGCCTCAACTCTGTGTTCGCCTCGAAATCCTTAGTCCCAAACCCATCTCTCTCTGTTCCCACCTTTCCCAGTCGAACCCAAATGCTCCTGGACTCTGTGTCCTTCTCTCCTGACAAGGTGGAGGAGTTTTTGTCAAACCTCGACTCTGATTCTGCAACTGGACCAGATGGCATCAGCCCACGGGTCCTAAAATCCTGCTCTGCCGCTCTATCTCACCCTCTCTCTGTTCTTTTCACCCTATCTTTTGCTCAAGGTCATCTGCCAGCATCCTGGAAATCAGCTAACATTACCGCTTTACACAAAAAAGGTGCAAAAACAGATCCTTGCAACTACAGACCAATCAGCCTGCTCCCAATTATCAGCAAAGTCATGGAATCCATCATTGCTTCGGATATGAAATCTTTCCTCTTCTCCAATGGCTTGATCTCTGATCATCAATTTGGTTTCAGACCAGGTCACTCTACTCTGGACATGCTGCTTCTGCTGTCTCAACAATGGATGGAGGTCCTGAATGCCAAACAGGAAATCAGAGCTGTCTCCCTTGACATATCAAGGGCCTTTGATACGGTCTGGCACCCAGCTCTGCTCACCAAACTCTCCTCCTATGGTATCCATGGAAATCTCCATGCATGGCTTGCGGACTTCCTCTCTGGTCGTAGTCAACGTGTGGCCCTGAATGGATTTCTCTCATCTCCCCTTCCTGTTCAGGCTGGAGTTCCCCAAGGAAGTGTGCTGGGCCCTGTGCTTTTTCTGGTCTTTATCAATGATCTCTCTGACTCTCTGGAAAATCCTCTCTATCTCTTTGCTGATGACTCCACTCTCTGCCGCTCCATTCCTCTTCCCTCAGATAGGCAGTCTGCAGCCTCCTCACTCTCTGAAGACCTGGACAAAATCACAGACTGGTCAAACAAGTGGAACATGTCTTTCAATCCTGCCAAATCTCACTCTCTTACTATGTCTCTCCGAAAAGATCGACTGGACAACCCTCCCATCTACTTTCTCAACAATCCTCTCCAAGAAGTTCTGTCACTCAAGCTTTTGGGTCTCACTATCTGCCATGATCTTTCTTGGGAAAACCACATTTCCAAGCTGGCCTCCAAAGCCAGTCGCCGACTGGGCATCCTCCGTCGTGCGAAGTCCTTCCTCGGCACACCTGAGCTCCTCACCACATACAAGGCTTTCATCCGCAGCTCAATGGAATACTGTTCTCCCCTATGGGCTGGTGCTCCTGCCTCACACCTGGCTCGGCTTCACGCTGTTGAATCCAAAGCTTTCAAAATCATTGGAATCTCCCGCGATGAAGCTATCTCTGAGGGCCTTTCACTCACTCACCGCAGGCAGGTAGGTGGTCTTTCTGTCTTCTACCGACTCCTCTCCGGCCTTGCTCCCCCAGCTCTCTCCGTGCTCTGTCCCCCAAATATTCCTACAGGTCGCACAAGATCTGCCAGCAACCCTCTGATGGTTAAACTGCCGAAATCTCGGCTCTCTGCTCACCTTCACTCTTTCATTCCTCTTTTCTCCCGCCTGTGGAACAAACTCCCACACTCCCTTCAATCCCTCTCCTCCCTCCAGGTCTTTAAAACAGCTGTTCACCACCATCTCTTATCTTCCCCCATCCATAACCTTGATCTTTTCTACCCCCACTAATTCACCCCAGATCCACCTTGTTTGAAATTCCAACTTATTTCCTGGAAATCCTGGCAGTGTCCATATGTTTATACCTCTCCCACCCCCCCCCCCTTCACATGCCTCCCCCCCTTCACATGCCTCCCCCCTTCACATGCCTCCCCCCTTCACATGCCTCCCCCCCAAAGCCCTCTCCCTCCCACAGATCTCTCGATGTCTCCATGTCTCTCGGTCCCTGCTCTCAAATGTTGTGTTTGTGTCCTTCCCCCTCTCTCCCCGTCTTGTCTGCCGCTCCCGATGTTATTTGTTTTATGTGTCTGTTTGTCTTTCTGTGTGATTAATTTTCGCTGTTTCACGAGCCTCGATCTTGTATACAAAAAAAAAAAAAAAAAAAAAAAAAAAAAAAAAAAATTGTAGCCCAAGAAGGGCCTTTTGCAGTGCAACAATGCAAAGGCCAAATGCTGTCACCAAGCAGATGAAAAGCAAAGGTACGGACAAGTTTTTCTCCGATAGTAGCAATAGCTATAATGGGACTCGATCTGGTGTCCTCACAGATCACAGTTAGGGGTGTGTCATTAATACACACAGGCGCGCGCGTGCACACACACACACACACACACACACACACACACACACACACACACACACACACACACACACACACACACACACACACAACACAAACAAACAAACACACACACACACACACACACACACACACACACAAAAACAAACACACACACACACTGGAATGCCATGATGTTATCCGGCATGTCGATGCTTTGAGGAAAGTTTACTTTTGACTTATCCAGATGGATTGAACGGACGAGTTTTAAATTTAGATGCTGGTGGCAGAATTGTAGGATATTGTTAATTATTCCTGCAAAGTTTGCTGACGATGTGTGAAGCGGTGAAAGAGAGCGGAGACAGGAAACACCACAAAGGGACAAATCTCATCCTTTTATTTATGTAGATAGATTAGCGAAACAAAGGCCCACTATGCTGCTTATTTTACTTTTTGTCTGTCTGCAAGATGACTTAAATTAGTATCCGCAAATGGAATAGAATAATTATATTCTGGGCCCTTTCAAATACAAATGATGTCATTTGTAGAGTGATTCATTAAATTTATCTTTGTGAGGAGATTTCAGAATGGAAAAGTTGTAAAAGGGTGACATTTTGCAAACTTCCTCTTGAGGACATTTCATGTCATTTTCTTTTGAGTGGTTTTTTTTTTGTAAATTGGACAATTGATTTAACTGATTATAATCAACCTGCACTGAGGCTTCAGCTTCTCCACTGTATCTTCACGATGTTAAGTCTGACGAAGCTGAGAATTCAGTACAGGGTTTCAGAGGGATGAGTCTGGAATAACTGACCTGTTTGTTATTCTTGATCTGTCTTGTCAGAAATTACATCATCAAGGAAGTGATATCATAAAAATGCTTTATGTTTATCATCTCAGGAATGCCATGTCGTAAAAAAAAGTTGAAACGGTGCACAGACCTACGGAGCAAAATTCCTGTAACAACTACATTGTGGTCCGATTTGCCAATGGTCTAATGAAGGTCTTACCCTTAGGTACACAGGAGACGTCTCACTTGTCAGATTATGACCAGTAATACAATTTGCTTATTTATTTACAGGCTTGGCCAGAAGGGATACAGCTCTGCATATGGGAATGATGAAGACCTGTTGGACCTTGGCACTGAGCTTTCAGATACTGAGGTATGTTGGTGGGTGACAGCCATGTTGAGACACTTTGGCGGATGGGTAGTGCTTGTGATGCTGTTATAGAATACTCTGCCCTCAAAAATGAAAATTTGCAGCAGTCCTTGGTACTGGTAATTTTATTTAATTACTTGCACTACCAAAGGTGGATGGAGGTTATGTTATCACCCCCTGTCTGTCTGTCTGTTTGTGAACAAAATATGTCAAAAAGTTGTGGACGGATTCGGACGAAATTTGGCAGAGATGTAGCGTATGTGACAAGGACGCAATGATTAGATTTCCGTGAAGATCCGGATTCGGATCCGGCTAGTAGAATATTTTAAGTGATTCTTCACGATTGGGAGATCGGGCCAAAAACGATACATAGCATGATATCTCAAAAAGTTGTGGACGGATTTGGACGAAACTTGGTGGACCAGTTTGGTGTCTGACAAGGACGATTCGATTCGATTTTGGTGAAGATCTGAATATGGATTCGGATATGAGAATTGTTTAATTTTCAAAGTGAATCTTCACCATTGGGAGATAGGGCCAAAGACGATACATAGCAGGATATATCAAAAAGTTATGGATGGATTTGGATGAAACTTGTTGGACAGGTTTTGTGTGTGACAAGGAAGAATCGATTCAATTTTGGTGACGATCTGGATCCGGATCCGGCTAGTATAATTTTTAAAGTGATTCTTCACCATTGAGTTTTCAAAAAATCTCGTGTGCATGCTGTACTACCCTTGTGTTCTTAGGAGGAACCAAGTAATGCTCTAGAAACGTTTATATAAAGGAACCTTTCTAGAGCTTTTTATAAACTTTATATGAACGTTTCTAGAGCATTACTTGGTTCCTCCTAAGAACACAAGGGTAGTACAGCATGCACACAAGATTTTTTGAATATCCTTTATTTTCTATCGGCTGGCATTTTCCACAAGCCATGGAATGTCCCTTAGTTTCTAATGTTTGGCATTTTCTCCAAGCTATGGAATGTCCCTTCTTTTCTGTAGTTTGCCATGTGGCAAATACCATATAAAGGGGCCTTTTCTATACCCCTGGCACTTTTCCCAAGTTGTTCTATTTCTCAGCTCGTGGTATGTAAGCAGTAAAACGTTTGTATAGGTCGTGATTTGCTGCCCATGCCAAGTTGCCCTGAAGTCACTGAGAGTCGAGCACAGTTTGCCTGCTTTTTGAGATATCCTGTTCACAAACAAACTAACAATAAATATGTCGCGCATAGCACAATACTTGCAAAATCCCTAAAATATGTTGTTGGCCTATGATGACCTCAAAAATACTTGGTGGTTGAATTCAGTGACCTGGTATGCAAATCCTCTTAAAATTTCAAAGCAATCAGATGAAAATTGAGGATGTTAGAAATTTGACCTTCGTTGACCTTTTCTCTATGTTGACCTCGAAAATACTTGGTGGTTGAATTTAGTGTCCAGATATGCACATCCTCTTAAAATTTTAAGTCAATCAGATGAAAATTGAGGATTTTAGAAATTTGACAGTTGGTGACCCTTGGCCTATGTTGACCTATTGACCTTTTGACCCCAAAAAGAATAGGCTTCTTGCTTATGACCAACGCTACGATTTGGTGAAGTTTTGTGAAGATGGGTTGAAAATTGTGACCTGTACGTGACTGACATATAGACATATAGACATACAGACATACAGACAGACATACAGACAGATAGACAGATAGACAGATAGACAGACAGACAAACAGACAAACAGACAGAATAGCACAGAAGACCAATATACTAACAGTATTCCAATATACTAACCAATAAACTAGCAAGTAACAAACAGACAGACAAGGGTGAAAAGTTTTGGTGCGGATGTAAACATCCACCAACCGTTTCAGGAATAGCCTTTATCCTAGTGTGGTCTGACTTTTAAACCATGAATCTTGTTTTCAATAAACCATGAAACTTTTAAACCATAAACTTTTAAACCATGAAATACACAAAAAGCATCAGATTCGCCTTTTTCATGCAAAATAAATCTATAAATATAAATGCAGAAGTTTTATTCATACTGATGCACAATATGCATTTTCAATAGTTCGGAGTGGCCCACTTACCCCTTCACCGGCCCTGGATACAGTAAGTGTAAAGTTGCACTGCCGAACGTTGCTCTACTTTTGGTAATGTGCTTCTCAGCGTATTTCATCAAATTATTGATGGAGGTAGAAAGGTACAAGTACTACTGCACCACTGCGGGATGGTGCTCTATGGTCGGTTGGTAGGTGATCGGTTGTCAGCACCGTGGAATTCTTTTTTTTTTTTGTATACAAGATCGAGGCTTGTGTAAGAGCTAACATTAATGCCAAAAAAAAAAAAACGGACGCATAAGACAAAATAAAGGGAGCGGGAGACAATATGGGGAGAGAGGGGGAAGCACACAAGTACAACATTTGAGAGCTGGGACATTGGGAGATCTGTGGGAGGGAGAGGGCTTGGGGGGAGGGGAGGAGGCATGGGAAGGTGGGAGAGGTAAAAACACATGGACTGAATTTAACTTGAATTTAACTGAATTTATCAGGGGTACTGATGGGGAAGTTATTCATGAGCTTGTACAGTCAGAGTGAGCGGTGCGATACTTCTGCACGCGCGTTTGATTTGTTTGAGTGAGCAAAACGTGATGTGAAAAGGTGCTTTTCATGTGCTCTCTCTTCAGGGTAGTGAGCGAGCGATGCGAGACGTCGCCGCGGAGGCTCCGCAACTCCTAGACGCCGATCAGAAACATGTCCGCTTCATCGACAACAATGGCTTCGTGGCCGACCCCGTGCGCCTGTATCGTGAGTGCCAGGTGGCGGCAAACTGGAGCGAAAGGGACAAGGAAACCTTCCGGGAAAGGTGAGCCACCGTACCTGTGTCTATTGTGCAGCGTGTGACCTCTAAGTTAATTTTTTTATTTTTAATTATGTCGATTTCTGGTTATGGGAGGTCATATCTGCCTTGAACAATAAGGCTTTGCTGGTAATGCATGAATTATGTATGTTTATGGGCAGGAACTCCAGTGTGCATTGATTATATTTGTAAATTGGCACCCATCCCATACATTTTCTATCACTTGTGGCAAATTTTCTATCACTTGTGGCAAGCTGTGGTTTCGTGTCGATTCGTTTCGCCATCGGGGTGTTAGCTGATAAGGTTTTGGGCTCATTTATTATCCCAGGTAATATTCCACCAACTGTTTACAGATGGAAGCATTGCCAGAATGGTTTCCTGAAATACAGGCAAGCACCATTTGATGTCGACTTTGTACAACTTCTTAACAGTTGGAAGGATGTGAGGTGGATCCATTTGGGGGGAATGAGCACATTGAAAGCTCGAACAACAAATCTGGAGGATTTAAAAGGGTATTTTGATGAAAGGGTAATGAAGAATAATGGTGTCATTGGGCTAGCACATGGCTGAGAGGTATGCACACTCACCTCGAAGCCGTCTAGCCTGGGTTTGAATCCCGACCCAGCTATAAACTGTCATCCTGTTGTTTTACAGGCAAGGTGATTCATCAGTGTGTGTGCTCTCCCTCGGATGGACTTAAAAGGGTGTCCCGTCTTCCGGCATTAGTTTGTGGGCGTTATAGACCCCACGATGCCCTTCACATAGAGTAGGCGAGCTATTGCCGGCACTTTGAGCAAGTTACAAATTCCTGCCCTAAATACTCCTGGGAAGGCAATGGCAACCCACTCAGTATAACTCTTGCTCAGGAGGCTGCTTCAGTGGCACCGACACTCTGTAAAGAGTATGGAGATGCACTACGTGACTAAAAGTATGTGGACACACGAACATCGAGCATCTCATTCCAAAAGCATGGGGATTAATATGGAGTTGGTCCCCCATTTGCTGCTATAACAGCCATTCTTCTGGGAAGGTTTTCCACTAGATGTTAGAACTTTGCTGTGGGGATTTGCTTCCATTCAGCCACAAGACCATTAATGAGGTCGGGCACTGACGTTGGGTGATTAGGCCTGGCTCACTGTCGGCATTCCAATTCATCCCAAAGGTGTTTGATGCGGTTAAGGTCAGGGCTCTGTGCAGGCCAGTCAAGTTAGTCCACACCGATCTCGACAAACCATTTTTTATGGACTTTGCTTTGTGCATGGGGGCATTGTCATGCTGAAACAGGAAAGGGCCTTCCCCAAACTGTTGCCATTAAGTTGGAAACACACAATTGTCTAGAATGTCATTGTATGCTGTAGCATTAAGATTTCCCTTCACTGGAACTAAGGGGCCTAGCCTGAACCATGAAAAACAGCCCGAGACCATTATTCCTCCTCCACCAAACTTTACAGTTGACACTATGCATTCGGGCAGGTAGCGTTCTGTCATCCGTCAAACCCAGATTCGTCCGTCGGACTGCCAGATGGTGAAACGTGATTCATAACTCCAGAGAACGCGTCTCCACTGCATCAGAGTCCAATGGTGGTGAGCTTTACACCACTCCAGCCAATGCTTGACATTGCGCATGGTGATCTTAGGCTTGTGTGCGGCTGCTCGGCCATGGAAACCCATTTCGTGAAGCTCCCGACGAACAGTTGCTGTGCTGACATTGCTTCCCGAGGCAGTTTGGAACTCGGTAGTGAGTGTTGCAACCGAGGACAGACGATTTTTACACGCTACATGCTTCAGCAATCGGCTGTTCCATTCTGTGAGCTTGTGTGGCCTACCACTTCGCAACTGAGCTGTTGATGCTCCTAGATGTTGCCACTTCAAAATAACAGCACTTACAATTGACCGGGGCAGCTTTAGCAGGGCAGAAATTGATGAACTGACTTGTTGGAAAGGTGGCATCCTATGGCGGTGCCACGTTTAAAGTCACTCAGCTCTTCAATACGGGCCATTCTGCTGCCAGTGTTTGTCGATGGAGATTGCATGGCTGTGTGCTTGATTATATATACCTGTCAGCAATGGGTGTGGCTGAAACAGCCGAATCCACTAATTAGAAGGGGTGTCCGCATACTTTTGGTCATGTAGTGTATGTATACTTATTGATGTATTAATTTACCCCCTTCTGTTATCATCCTAACTCCAAAACCCCAGCCACATGAGTGTTCGTAGCATGTTATTTACTGTTTTTCTCTCAAAAATTTAGGAAAATCCCTTTAATGGGAAAAGACAAACTGGAGAGATATAGGAAGCAATAGAGAATGGGATTTGAGCAAAAGTAGTGGTGGGAGGTAGTTTTCCAGGCTGTTAAGTAAGGGTGGGGTTTGGGTTCCAGGATGGTCAGAGGAGGGGTGATTTGAAAGCAGGAAAAGCAATGAATAGGGGGTGAGAGCAGAGAGGTGAGGGAGGAGGTGAGGAACGGAGCAATGATGATTAATTATTCTCCAAGCAGTCGTGTCGGCTGGTTTTTGACTCTGCGACCCCACCAAACGGTGGAGATATGGAGCATCGGTGGCAACACAACCTATTGGGGTCATAAAACGGGGTCACGGGGAGTTCCACGAGCCACCCGTTGCGCGACGGAGGTCAGGTGTTGGATCCACGCTGTTGCGAATCATCCGGTCGCAGCCGTCCGGTTCTGCTTTGATGTTATCATTAGCTGCAATGCTATTCATCCTACGCTGTGTTCCTCTTTCCTTCTCTGTTTGTGCTTTCCGCCCAAACTCCATCACTCTTTTTCTCCCATCCCCCTCTATGTACTGCCGCATCACATGTTTGTCCTTCTCCCCCCCTCTGCTCCCCCCCCACCCCCCACATCCTCCGTTTGATGGATGCCACGATTCCTCTCGCGTCGTGCATTCCACCCTTAATGTCGACCCAACCTGCTGTTCCCGGGAACGTTTTAACAGGGTCGGCTGCCGGCGTGTGGTCGAGCCGGCGCTGAGCAGGCCGAGTGGACAGAGCGAGCAGCAGGAACTCTGAGGATGGATGGATAGATAGAGACGTGGATAGATGGATGGATAACAGTATTGCGAGTACACACACGGCCGAGCACAGCACGTGCACGAGCACTATAGGCCAATTTATTTATGTACTGTGTGTGTGCACGCGCGCGTGTGACTTGGGAACATTATACCTGCCAGGTTGTAATTTCTTTGCTTTACTACTACATCACAGTCACGACGGATCTGGCACCATTGCTCCACGACGTGCTAACAGAGCGGCAGGGTGTGCATCAAAGATAATGGCATCCTGGTTGAAGAATGAGTTCACTAATAATTCGTGTTATTTGAATGCTTTTGCCGATTTGTAATGCAGTTAAATTTTCCTGTGAGCATGAAAGCTTGATGAAGAGATTTATTTGCTACTATGACAGCAGGGGTAGCATTAATGTGGCACTCTGCACATTTTGGGGTTGCTTTGGGTCATCCCATTGTGTCCTGGGTTGTGAAGTGCAGACATTTTAAATTTGAATTGAGGAGATTATTTGAGCTAAAGCGTGCGGAGTGTGGAGGGTTTTCATTTTTTATAAACAAGATTGCTAAATAACAACAACAACAACAACAAAAGAACCACGTGATTTTCGAGCCATGTTTTTGAGTAGCATAATTATGCCTCTGGTTAAAAAAGATATACAGGTAGTCGACAAAAAAATTGGGAACACCAATGTAAAGTCACTTAATAGTACATTGAGTCACCACATACGGCCTGTATGCTCCATGGCATAGAGTCCACCAGTGCCTGGAATTCTGCATGGGGGATGCGGCACCATTCTTCCATGAGAACGTCAATCAACTCACACCTGTTTGATGGAGTTGGAAAAAAAACTCTGTCTCGTCATCCCAGAATAACCCATAAATGGGTTGATTCTAGAATATCCCATAAATGCTCGATTGGGTTCAGATCTGGTGACTGAGAACGCCATGACATATGGATAACATTAGTGTCAGGCTCATCAACCCATTGGGCGACCACACGTGCTCTGTGGGTGGGGTTATTGGGGGTCTCCTCATTATTAGCAACCAGGCCTGTGCAGCATCAGTTTTCACTCTGGTTGTTTGTTTGTTTGTTTGTTTGTTTGTTTGTTGTACACCGCACCTTTCCTATGCCATCTCCAGGCATTGCAAAACGTGAGGGTTAGGGTTAGGTTAGTTAGGTTAGCCCCCACCGAAGGGGGCTCGGCAGTGACGCACGCTGAAAGGGAGCACTCAGTTTTCACTCTGGTTGTTTGTTTTCTTGTTTTCTTGTTTTCTTTCTTGCTTGTTTGTCCGGGCGATATCTCAGCCATCCTTTGAGCTAGGAAGCTGAAATTTCGGCACAATAGTGAGCAAGTCCTTTGTCAAAAACGGTATTTTTTTTGATTAATCAATTAATTGAGGACTTATTTAATTATTAGCGATTAATTAAGTACTTATTTAAGCCTGGTGTTGGCTTAGCGGTTAGGGTGCCGGCTTGGGATCCTAGGATCCTGGGTTCGAATCCCAGCCAATCGCTAAATTAACACCAGGGGGGTTGACTCAGCCTGTCATCCTTCCGAGGTCGGCAAATTTGCGTACCAGCTTGCTGGGATGAATGATCCCGGTGTGTACCCCGGTTTAGAATAGGTACACCGTATCCCTGCGCATCGTAAGAGGCGACTAAGGGTTGGCGCCAGGAAGGGCATCCGGCCATAAAAACATTGCCTCAAACAGGGAACCATGATTGTCATGGGGCCCGCAAGGCTAAACCCTGCTCTAGCGGGGAAAATGGCCTTAAAAAAAACGATCATTCATTCATTCATTCATTCAATTAAGTACTTATTTAATTAATCAAATTTCCTTTCTCTTCTGACCATTAACTCAGGCACCTTTTGAGTTATGAAGCTGATATTTGGACATGCCAATGACCAAGTGATTTGGCTGCAAAGGCTATTTTTGATTTATTAATTAATCAATTAATCAATTAATTATTTAATTATTCGATTAATTACTAAAAAAAAAAAAAATTTCAGTTACAGATTCTGATGAAATGGTGGTGGTTTATGTGTTCTGTGACCGAATTGATTAATAATATAATTTTTTCATGATTATTATTTATTTATTTTCATTATTAATCATTTATTTATTTTCTTTCTCATTTGGCCAATATCTCAGGAACCTTTTGAGCTGGGAAGCTAATATTTGGACATGAGTGACCAAGTGATGTGGCTATCAAGGATATTTTTGATTTATTGATTAATCATTTAATCGATTAATTATATTTATTGATTAATTGATTAATTATTTATTGATTAATCAATAAAAAAAAACAATTTTTTTTTTTGTATACTGAATCGAGGCTCGTGAAAGAGCTGACATTTACTTCACAAACAAATCAACCAGACAAACAGAATATACAAAAAGAGGGAGCGGAAGACAAGAGAATGGGAAGCACGCAAACACGTGAGAGCACACAACATTTAAGAGCAGGGAGATGTGTGGGAGGGAGAGGGCTTGGGGGGAGGAGGCGTGGGAAGGGGGGGGGGGGGGGGTGGGAGAAGTATAAAACACAAGGACACCAAGGACTTCCAGGACAGAAGTTGGTATTTCAAAAAGTGGAATTGGGGTGAAATTATCGGGGATAGAAAAGATCAAGGTTTTGGATGGGGGAAGATAAGAGATGGTGGTGAACAGCTGTTTTAAAGACCTGGAGGGTGGAGTGGGATTGAAGAGAGTGAGGGAGTTTGTTCCAGAGGCGGGAGAAAAGAGGAATGAAGGAGTGAAGGTGAGCAGAGAGTCTTGATTTTGGCAGTTTAACCATAAGAGGGTTGCAGGCAGATCTTGTGCGACCTGTAGGAATATTTGCGGGACAGAGCCCAGAGAGAGCTGGGGGGGGGCAAGGCCAGAGAGGAGTCGGTAGAAGACGGAAAGACCACCAACCTGCCTGCGGTGAGTGAGTGAGAGGCCCTTGGAGTTAGCTTCATCGCGGGAGATTCCAATGATTCTGAATGCTTTGCTTTCAACAGCGTGAAGACGAGCTAGGTGTGAGGCAGGAGCACCAGCCCAGAGCGGAGAGCAGTATTCCATTGAGCTGCGGATGAAAGCCTTGTACGTGGTGAGGAGCTCAGGTGTGCCAAGGAAGGACTTCGAACGACGGAGGATGCCCAGTCGGCGACTGGCTTTGGAGGCCAGATTTGAAATGTGGTTTTCCCAGGAAAGATCATGGCAGATAGTGAGACCCAAAAGTTTGAGTGACAGAACTTCTTGGAGAGGATTATTCAGAAAGTAGATGGGAGGGTTGTCCAGTCGGTCTTTTCGGAGAGACATCGTAAGAGTGTGAGATTTGTCAGGATTGAAAGACATGTTCCACTTGTTTGCCCAGTCTGTTATTTTTTCCAGGTCTGCAGAGAGTGAGGAGGCTGCAGACTGCCGATCTGAGGGATGAAGAATGGAGCGACAGAGAGTAGAGTCATCAGCAAAGAGATAGAGAGGATTTTCAAGAGAGTCGGAGAGATCATTGATGAAGACCAGAAAAAGCACAGGGCCCAGAACACTGTCTTGGGGAACTCCAGCCTGAACAGGAAGAGGAGATGAGAGAAACCCATTCAGGGCCACACGTTGACTACGCCTAGAGAGGAAGTCCGCCAGCCATGCGTGGAGATTTCCATGGATACCAACAGAGGAGAGTTTGGTGAGCAGAGCGGGGTGCCAGACCGTATCGAAGGCACGTGATATGTCAAGGGAGACGGCTCTAATTTCCTATTTGGCATTGAGGACCTCCATCCATTGCTGAGAAAGCAGTAGCAGCATGTCCAGAGATGACGTCATTATTAATGACTTATTTGATTAAATTTCTAAACGATACATCTTCAGATGAAGCACTAGTGGTTTAGTTATGCTATTAGCCAATTGGTTAAGAAAATATTTTGTGATAATCTTTTATTGATTTTAATTATACAATTAATCAATCAATTAGCGTACACCTCTCCCTCGCAATGCAGCCTCTGTGAGCTGCACTGCGGTAATGCCAGGCGCCTGAGGCGCCCCGGCAATGCCGTGCTGTAGGATATTTAATTATTTGGCATGGGGGCGGTGTACTTTGAATGTATCTGTACTTGTTGTACACCGCACCTTTCCTATGCCATCTCCAGGCATTGCAAATCGTCATTGCCGGCACCGAAGGGGGCTCGGCAGTGACGCACGCTGAAAGGGAGTACAGTACTTAGTTTCACTCTGTTTGTTTTCTTTCTTTCTTTCTTGTTTGTTTGTTTGTTTGTTTGTTTTTCCGGGCGATATCTCAGCCATCCTTTGAGCTGGGAAGCTGAAATTTAGGCACAATAGTGAGCAAGTCCTTTGTCAAAAACGGTATTTTTTGTTTTTTGATTAATCAATTAATTGAGGAGTTATTTAATTATTAGCGATTAATTAAGTACTTATTTAATTAATCAAATTTCCTTTCTCTTCTGACCATTAACTCAGGCACCTTTTGAGTTAGGAAGCTGATATTTGGACATGCCAATGACCAGGTGATTTGGCTGCAAAGGCTATTTTTGATTTATTAATTGATCAATTAATCAATTAATCGATTAATTATTTAATTATTCGATTAATGACTAATTTTTTTTTTTTTTTCAGTTACAGATTCTGATGAAATGGTGGTCGTTTTTGTGTTCTGTGACCGAATTGATTAATAATTTAATTTTTTAATGATTATTATTTATTTATTTTCATTATTAATAATTTATTTATTTTCTTTCTCATTTGGCCAATATCTCAGGCACCTTTTGAGCTGGGAAGCTAATATTTGGACATGACAGTGAGCAAGTGATGTGGCTATCAAGGATATTTTTGATTTATTGATTAATCATTTAATCGATTAATTATTTAATTATTCGATGAATGACCTAATTAATTAATTTTTTAAGTTACAGATTCGGATGAAATGGTGGTGGTTTATCAAGGATATTTTTGTTTTATTGATAAATCATTTAATCGATTAATTATTTATTGATAATCAATTAACTATTTAATTTTTTATTAATGACTTATTTCATTAAATTTCTAAAAGATACATCTTCGGATGAAGCACTAGTGGTTTAGTTATGCGATTAGCCAATTGATTAAGAAAATATTTTGTGATAATCTTTTTTTGATTTTAATTATACAATTAATCAATCAATTAGTGTACACCTCTCCCTCTCAACACAGCCTCAATGAGCTGCACTGCGGTATTGCCGGGCGCCGGAGGCACCCCGGCAATGCCGCGCTGTAGGATATTTAATTTTTTGGCATGGGGGCGGTGTACTTTGAATGTATCTGTACTTGTTGTACACCGCACCTTTCCTATGCCATCTCCAGGCATTGCAAATCGTCATTGCCGGGCACCGAAGGGGGCTCGGCAGTGACGCACGCTGAAAGGGAGTACACAGTTTTCACTCTGGTTGTTTTCTTGTTTTCTTGTTTGTTTGTTTTCTTGGTTGTCCGGGCGATATCTCAGCCATCCTTTGAGCTCGGAAGCTGAAATTTCGGCACAATAGTGAGCAAGTCCTTTGTCAAAAACTGTATTTTTTGTTTTTTGGTTAATCAATTATTTGGAGAGTTATTTAATTATTAGCGATTAATTAAGTCCTTATTTAATTAATTAAATTTCCTTTCTCTTCTGACCATTAACTCAGGCACCTTTTGAGTTAGGAAGCTGATATTTGGACATGCCAATGACCAGGTGATTTGGCTGCAAAGGCTATTTTTGATTTATTAATTAATCAATTAATCGATTAATTATTTAATTATTCGATTAATGACAAATGTTTTTTTGTTTTTTTTAATTTACAGATTCTGATGAAATGGTGGTGGTTTATGTGTTATATGACCGAATTGATTAATAATTTAATTTTTCAATGATTTATTATTTATTTATTTTCATTATTAATCATTTATTTATTTTCTTTCTCATTTGGCCAATATCTCAGGCACCTTTTGAGCTCGGAAGCTAATATTTGGACATTGACCAAGTGATGTGGCTATCAAGGATATTTTTGATTTATTGATTAATCAATTAATAAATTAATCGATTAATTACTTAAAAAAAAAAAAAAAGAGTTACAGATTCTGATGAAATGGTGGTGGTTTATATGATCTCTGACCGAATTGATTAATAATTTAATTTTTTAATGATTATTATTTATTTATTTTCATTATTAATCATTTATTTATTTTCTTTCTCATTTGGCCAATATCTCAGGCACCTTTTGAGCTGGGAAGCTAATATTTGGACATGACAGTGACCAAGTGATGTGGCTATCAAGGATATTTTTGATTTATTGATTAATCATTTAATCGATTAATTATTTATTGATTAATTGATTAATTTATTTATTGATTAATCAAGTAATTATTTAATTTTTTATTAATGACTTATTTAATTAAATTTCTAAAAGATACATCTTCGGATGAAGCACTCGTGATTTAGTTATGCTATTAGCCAATTGATTAAGAAAATATTTTGTGAAAATCTTTTATTGATTTTAATTATACAATTAATCAATCAATTATTGTACACCTCTCCCTCCCAATGCAGCCTCTATGAGCTCCACTGTGGTATTGCCGGGCACCGGAGGCGGCCCGGCAATGCTGCGCTGTAGGATATTTAATTATTTGGCATGGGGGCGGTGTACTCTCAATGTATCTGTACTTGTTGTAATTAATTTTATGCAGAGCGAAATGCATTCATGAATGGACTTGCACCTGGAGTTAACCATCACCGTATGTTCTAGATAAGATGAGGATATGTTTTTCTTTACTATGAACAATGTTTGTGTTTGTTGTGTGTGTGTGTGTGTGTGTGTGTGTGTGTGTGTGTGTGTGTGTGTGTGTGTGTGTGTGTGTGTGTGTGTGTGTGTGTGTGTGTGTCACTGTGTGTGTGTCACTGTGTGTGTGTCACTGTGTGTGTGTCACTGTGTGTGTGTCACTGTGTGTGTGTCACTATGTGTGTGTGTGTGTGTGTGTGTGTGTGTGTGTGTGTGTGTGTGTGTGTGTGTGTGTGTGTGTGTGTGTCACTGTGTGTTTGTGTGTTTTGGTGTGTGTGTGTGTCATTGTGTATTTGTGTGTGTGTCTGTGTGTGTGTGTGTGTGTCACTGTGTGTGTTTGTGTGTTTGTGTGTCACTGTGTGTGTCACTTTGTGTATGTGTGTGTGTGTGTCATTGTGTGTGTTTGTGTGGGTGTCACTGTGTGTGTGTGTGTCACTGTCTGGGTGTCACTGTGTGTTTGTGTATGTGTCACTGTCTGGGTGTCAAAACTTTAGTTTATCACGGGTGATGAAGGTTATGGTGAAGTTCCATTGAAATTGCGTGTGTAGTTTCAGAGAAGAAATCTCATACCGATTTTGGGGGCTTAAGACTTCCTTTTGACAGTAATCTATCTATAATTCCAGTAATCTCTGTGTGTCTGTCTGTGTGTCTGTGTGTCTGTGACCGCTGTTTCTCGACAACCACGGGTCCGATATACTTTAAACTTGCCAGGTATATTGCTGGGGACCCGAGGATGTGCCTTTTCAAGGTTTGAAATTAATCGGACAAGTACCTACCGAGCTATGTCCAAAAAACGCTTCAACCAATCAGAGAGCAGCGAGCTATCACGTGTGCCGAACCGTTAATGCAATGCAAGCGTTAATGCGTTAATGCAAGGCTTTTCTTTTTTTCCCTCTTCTCTTTCTACTTTTCCTTGCGATTAAATTGCAAACAGCCAAAATACGTTGGCGCTAATTGAATAATTGGCCATTAACACTAAAATAATCGTAACTGCGATATGCCAACTTCCGGACAGTGCAGCCTTCCCTGTTGTTGTTGTTTGCAGCAGCTGTTTGCAGCAAGGCAAGGCTTTTCTTTTTTTCCCTCTTCTCTTTCTACTTTGCCTTGCGATTAAATTGCAAACAGCCAAAATACGTTGGCGCTAATTGAATAATTGGGCATTATGTTTTACAACTAATAAAAACGAATTTGCGATTCATTCGCTTTCCTGCGCGTTTGTGTACGCGATGGCGATTTCTTTACCAAACTCCGGAAGCCGTTCGCTTTGGACCGAACCATTGCATGTAAATAGAGGGGGGGGATTGTCACCACTCGCAAGCCGTTCGCTTTGGACCAAACCATTTCATGTAAATAGGGGGGGGATATAATTTTAGATATATACAGTCATCCCTCGCTATATCGCGGTTCACTTTTCGCGGATTCGGTACATCGCGGTTTTTTCTCGCTAGTATATGTAAAATTATATCGCGGATTTTTCGCGATATCGCGGGATTTTGCGGTATAAATGTATTTTTATATACTATTATTTTAAATATTTTTGTGGTAAAATAAGCATTTTCTAGCCTAAAAAATTAAAAAACGTAAAGAAATAAGAAAAATACAGTATTTAAAACATATTACAAGAAATAAAATACTGTACATAGTGTACAGTAGAAGGGTAGACAAAGAGTCGTGCGTATGGAAAACGCCAGTACATTCATCATCGTCATCATCATCATCTTCATCACGCAAGTTGTAGTATTGAAGAGCCGGGGCTCTTGCTTGATACGGACGAAATGACGGGCAAGACACAAACTCGTCCGAGAAGATATTTATTCTCAAAACCAACTCGGGAACACTGAAAAGCCCATTTATCGGGCTGCATTATAAAGCACAACCAGAAACCGAAAGCCACGCCTCTCAAGCGTGGCGTGCTTCGGTGAATCGGTGGTCACGTGATCAACAGGTGTAGCTGATTATACCCGCAAAGCGCGGCATGCTTTAGCGGTCACGTGACCAGCCACTCTCGCGCCGGGAATCCCCGCCGGTGACGTCACCGGCTGGAGCAAGGAGATTCTGATGCTGGTCTTGCTTGGGGAACCCATGGATAGCTACAGTATCTTCAATGGTGAGTACCCATTAGAATTTTATATGTTGTTAAAATTACGTATGTTTAAGAGTGTAAAAAGTGTTTAAGAGTATAGGAAGTGTTTATAAGAGTATGGGAAAGGTTAATAAGAGTGTGGGGAGTTCATAATGCTTTAAAATATATATAAAAAAAAAAAAAAAAAATGGTCGCTACTTCGCGGATTTTCGTTTATCGCGGGGGGTTCTGGAACGTAACCCCCGCGATAAACGAGGGTTCACTGTATATAGTACGGGCATGCCCTAGTTTTTGTTAATTCGGTGAACAAACTTTAGTCCATTGTGGGTGATGAAGATTGTGGATAAGTTTCTTCAAAATCATATTGGTAGTTTTGGAGGAGAGAGAAAATACCTATTTTGGGGTCGGGAGGTGGGAGGAAGAGGGGTGTCAAACCACCTGCTTGACCCCATTTGACCCAGAGTTTTTAATGCCGTGAAAACACTTTGGTACATGTGTGATTAAAGTTGTGATTATGTTTCATCAAAAACGTGTTTGTAGTTTCAGAGAAAAGAGCAAATTTTTTAGGGGGGGGGGGGGGTCGGGTTGGGGGTGGGTGTCAATCCCCCCTTCCTCCCCCACAAGTAGACCCCCTAATGAGTGCAGATTTTGATGCGGTGTATATACCTTCGCTGGGCATCAGATATGAAACTTGTGGCCAAGTTTAATCAGAATCTTGTGTTTGGGTCAAACGATAATGAATGATGGACTGACTGACTGACTGACCTAAGGACCCTGCAAGATCGCATAAGCACACCGGACTAAATTCCAGGTGAGCTAAATATTAAAATTGAGAAAAACCAGAGAGATGGGAGGATGGGAATGAACAAGTTGTGGTTTAGAGCAGGAAGGTAAGGAACATGTATGAAGCATGCAGTATGTTGTGGCTGGAGGGGTTTAAAATTCTGACATATTTGTACACTAAATGTATGTACAATGTGCCTTCTGATGTCTAATCTAAAAAGCAGTTGTCTTTCCTGTTGTGTAGCCTGGTGTTGGGCTAGCGGCTAGGGTGCCAGCTTAGGATCCTAGGATCCTGGGTTCGAATCCCGGTCGATCGCTGAATTAACGCCAGGGGGGTTGACTCAGCCTGTCATCCTTCCGAGGTCGGCTAATTGAGTACCAGTTCACTGGTAATTCCCTGTTTGTCGTAAAAAGGCGACAAAAAGGGTTGGCGGCAGGAAGGGCATCCGGCCGTAAAACATTGCTTCAAAAAGGGGACCAAAAAAAAAAAACAACAACCACAGTCCCCGAAAAAGGCCAACCCCCACTTGCGGGGAAAAATGGCCTCTAAAGGTGTTTTTTTTTTTTTTTTTTTCCTGTTGTGTATTTGAATATCTTGTGAAAATGGAAGTTATTTTATACATTAATTTGTTTCTTGAGAACAAATCACCGTAACACAGGCTGTCCATTTCCTCATTGTATTTTCAATGTGTGTGTGCATTGTGGGAGTCTTACCTTTGTTTCGAGAGAGAGAGTTTGTTTCGTAACATTGAGCATCACACTGATTTGAACAGCCAGTTGGGGGTCAGACCTTTCAGGCAGTCATTTTGTCATTTCGGCTTTTGTTTTGTCAGGTTTTTGCAGCAGCCAAAGAACTTCTTCCTCACCGCCGCTTGCCTGCAAAAGGTAATTTCATTTTGAACCGATGTTTGTCATCCTGGTTATTAAAATGCACAATGTGCTTCATCATTGTTCATTTTCCATCATTCCTATCATTCTCTTCTATCCCCGTTAATTCACCCCAGATCCACTTCTTTTTTTTTTTTGAAATCTCGACTTCTTTCTTTTCTGGAAGTTTCAGCAGTGTCCATGTGTATTATACCTCTCCCACCCCCTCCCCCGCCTTCCCATGCCTCCTCCCCCCAAGCCCTCTCCCTCCCACAGATCTCCTGATGTCTCTGTTCTCTGCTGTTGTACTTGTGTGCTTCCCTCTCTCTCCCCATCTTGTCTCCCGCCCATTTTACTGTATGTTTTATGTGTCCGTTTGTCTTTTTTTGTGATTGATGTTAGCTCTTTCACGAGGCTCGATCTTGTATACAAAAAAAAACAAAAAAAACCCAGACAAATTAATTAATTAATTAATTATTTTTTCAAAGGGAGTCTTTTTATGAGAGTGTGACTCATGCTCGAATTTCTGAAAAACACTTTCATTAAAAAAAAAACTGTTTGCCGCTGGTCGATGCATTTACCACGAATGTTGCATTATCGGATCGATAAATTGTGCTTTGACACGAGGAAAACGGCCGAGGCGAGCGAGGTCACCTTTAAACTTCCACATTGTCACCAGTGCTTGGAGTGCGGCTTGAAGGGAGAACCAGTGATGGAAGAGTGGAGACTGGATGTTATAAGAAGAGTTTTATGAAATCCTATTTTCTCTTCCGCCTTAACATGGACCTTCGCACAGACCACTTGTTCATTTAATAAGGAGGATGTGGGTAGCGCTGCCCTTTCGTGGGTGTTGTATTATGGTGCCCAACTCAGGTTGCTCTCAGGGCAAAAAAGTCGACTCTTAAGCGTGGACAAGCACCACTTGTAGGCCACGTGTAGCTGCCACATGACCCTCATCCCTCGAGATAATTGGTGAGCCGGCTGGGTTTTTGTTGGACGTCCGATAGTGACTTGCAAATTATTTTGGGCCAAATTATATTTCCAGAAGGTGAGAACCCAAATCATTAATTTAGCTTTCTTCGGTTGAATTTCAAGCCATCACCTGGGCTAGTGGCTAGGGTGCCGGCTTAGGATCCTAGGATCCTGGGTTCGAATCCTGGTCGATCGCTGAATTAACGCCAGGGGGGTTGACTCAGCCTGTCATCCTTCTGAGGTCGGCTAATTGAGTACCAGTTCACTGGTAATTCCCTGTTTGTCGTTAAAGGCGGCAAAAAGGGTTGGCGTCAGGAAGGGCATCCGGCCGTAAAACATTGCTTCAAAAAGGGGACCAAAAAACAACAACAACCACGGTTCCCGAAAAAGGCCAACCCCCGCTTTGCGGGGAAAAATGGCCTCTAAAGGTGGTTATATATATTTTTTACCTGTGCCGGTCTTGTCGTTTATCACTCGGCCACCATCTTACTTGTTTCTCATTGGATCCTCGGCATGGTGGTGCCGTTAATGAGCTATTCCGGTCATGCTCCTTTCTCACTTGCCATTGTTATGGAAGGCAATGTTCAGCTAAAGAATGATCAAATCCTCAGTAGCAAAGCGTAATCGCGATGTGAAGCACATAAACCTAAACCGAGTCTCCCGAGGGTTGCCTCGAGGCTTCTCTTTTACGGTCAGCCCAGAATCCTCATTCAATCCTGCCGAACCGACAGATAACATTTCTTTTACTATGAGGTGGGGTGACTTCTGACTTCGCCCTGCCGGTAAATTGTGAAGTCCTGCAGGGTGCACAGCTTCCTGCGGCGCGGCATAACAGCAGTCGCCCTGATTTGCAAGTTATCGGAGCTTTATTGGCCGCCCTGACCGTTGGTTCTCTTTACGTGCAAATTGGACGATTGTTGCACCCGATTGGGCTGTGACAAGTTGGTGATTTTGCAATCGATGCACCAACCGCAATCTTGAACTGTGGAAACAAAATTTGCCTTTGTCGCATATCGATGCGAGTTTTCTCAACTTTGGTTTGATTGTTCAGAATTGTTTATTCCTTTTTTTTTTTTTTTTTTTGTTACCCTGTGCTCGCGAAGCGAAAAGCGGAGTTAAGCATTCAGTTGAGTACGTGTGCCGTACGTGCCTGCATTAAAAAAAATCATTTTCTGGGCAACCGTTGGTCCGATTGACACGAAATTTTACCATAGAAGCGCCTCCGCCTGTATAATTTTTTTATTCATAATTATGACGTCATCACGTGGTACGGACGCCATCTTGGTAAAACATTACACCTCTATATCTCCCAAACCGTTCAACGGAAGAAAAAAATTGAAACATGGCTCATTGTCAAGTACTCACCATGGGAAATAAGATATGTTGATGATGATGTCATCGGTGCCTTAATTATGACGTCATAATTCGACAAGTACAAAACTTCATCCGATCAAGATGAAATTTCTTGAGCATAATCTAGGTATAAATTAGTGGGGGAAAGTTCAACGCTTGATCTGATCAGTATGAAAAAAACAAAAATTCCTCTGCAACTGTTAGTCCGATGGACACGAAATTTTCAGAATATGTGCAGCTCCTCCTGTAGAATTTTTTAATGATAATTATAACGTCATAGGTGACGTGGTACAGAGGCCATCTTGGAAAAAAATCGAAAAAAGTTGCACCTCTATATCTCCGAAACCGCTCCATGGAAAAAATTGAAACATGGCTCATTGTCAAATATTCCCCTTCGGGAATAAGATATGATAATGATCATGTCATCGGTGCCTTCGTTATGACGTCATAATTCGACAAGTACAACATGTATCCCGTCATAATTGGACAAGTACAACACGTATCCGATCATTGTGAATTTTTTTCTCAGCAAAAGTATTCTATGAATACCATCTAGTTTATCTATGTTTTTGTACTCTTTCATAGAACTACATTTGTTAATTTGGTCTCTTGATTTGCTCAATTGAGCTCATGATTCAGAGCAACAGTTTGAAGACAAATGGCTCGAGTATCCCATTAGTCTGAGACTGCCCACACATCTCAATTTTAATCCCTTTACAAGCGCCACCATAAATTCACCCTGCCCAATGGGAAAAATAATACTTTGGCAAAACAAATGCCTGAAAAAATTGGACAAGTAGTTTGTTAGTTTTCAAAATGCAGGGATTAACAAATGCTACCTACCATTTACAAGTAATAAAACATTTCGGAAAGTATGTAAGCAATATGCGGATGCTCACAATCAATTGTATAATGCGAAGTGTGGTGTCTGTCCGTGCTTTTGTGCATTCGGCTGTCTCCCGTTTCCGGCAGCTGTGTGTGTGTGTGTGTGTGTGTGTGTGTGTGTGTGTGTGTGTGTGTGTGTGTGTGTGTGTGTGTGTGTTGTGTGTGTGTGTGTGTGTGTGTGTATGTTTTTTGTTTTTTTTAAAGCTCTGCACGCAGGCAAAGCTCAACATTCAACCAGAAGAAATGCACCAAAGGACGCACATTTTAAGTGTATATATACAACATGGAATCGCAGTTTGTTTATTAACAGTCTGTTAAAATAGGGCTTGGGCTGGCATGATGGCTTCGAGGTACGCACACTCGCCTCTCAGGTGCCGAGCCTGGATTTGAATCTCGGCCCAGGTATGAACCGTCAAGCCGGTGTTTCACAGACTTGGTGAATCATCACTGTGATGATGACAATCGATCATCAGATGTACATTAAAGTGGGTGTCCCTTCTGCTGGCATTAGTTGGTGGATGTTAAAGATCCCCACGATGTCCTCCGTGAAGAGCGGACGAGCTATGTCTGTCACCTTGGCCAAATTCCTGCCTGAAGTACTGCTGGGAAGGCAATGGCAAACCACCCAGTATAACCCTTGCTCAGGAAGCTGCTTGGGCAGCCCCGACGCACTGTGACAGTTGTGAGTTGTATGAGGATTATCATAAAGTTGAACAAGCCATGTCAGGGTTGTTAATAACAGTAGCCTATACTGAAAATGTTTGAACAAAGGTTGCAGTGCAAGACGGCCATTTAATTAACGAAAAACCTCCATTTTGCATTGTAACCTAAAAGTAATGTTTGATAATGTATTTCTCAGAGGTTCAAAATAAGCTTAAATTTAATTACCGTTGGACTCAGACAGACGTCATTGCTTAAGAGTTAGAGGTCTGCTCTGAGTCATGGAGTTTGGCGTTTTCAAACACCGGCCAGGTAATGAGTTACATGAAAGACGAAATATGGTGTGTGTTTCTTCCTTGTTTGACGCTCAATCTTTAAAAAGGATAGAGCATGAATATATAGTGAGGGGAGCGTGGGAGAGATAGGGGCAGTGGGGAAGAGAGGGTTAGAGTGGGGAAGAGAGGGTTAGAGTGGGGAAGAGTGGGGAAGAGAGGGTTAGAGTGGGGAAGAGAGGGTTAGAGAGGGTTAGCGTGGGGAAGAGAGGGTTAGAGTGGGGGAAGAGAGGGTTAGAGTGGGGAAGAGAGGGTTAGAGAGGGTTAGCGTGGGGAAGAGAGGGTTAAAGTGGGGAAGAGAGGGTTAGAGTGGTTTAGAGTGGGGGAAGAGAGGGTTAGAGTGGGGAAGAGAGGGTTAGAGTGGGGAAGAGAGGGTTAGAGTGGGGAAGAGAGGGTTAGAGTGGGGAAGAGAGGGTTAGAGTGCGGAAGAGAGGGTTAGAGTGGGGAAGAGAGGGTTAGAGTGGGGAAGAGAGGGTTAGAGTGGGGAAGAGAGGGTTAGAGTGGGGAAGAGAGGGTTAGAGTGGGGAAGAGAGGGTTAGAGTGGGGAAGAGAGGGTTAGAGTGCGGAAGAGAGGGTTAGAGTGGGGAAGAGAGGGTTAGAGTGGGGAAGAGAGGGTCAGAGTAGGGAAGAGAGGAAGACTGGAGGGGAAGGTGTAGTGAGAAAGGAGGGGTATAGGAAGGAGGGGTGGGGTGGGACAAAGTTTCTTTCTGTATCCATACTGTCCACCCACATTGCTTGTCCAATACTATTGCGTGTGCCTTTTTTTGCCCATCAACTCCACTGTAGGTGTCCCCCCCCTGCCCCTCCCACTGTTTGTCCCCCCCCTGCCCCTCCCACTGTTGGTGTCCCCCCTGCCCCTCCCACTGTTGGTGTCCCTCCCCTCTCCACTGTTGGTGTCCCTCCCCCCCCCCTCCCCTCTCCACTGTTCCTTTTGCCCTGTTGCATCCTGATCCATTCAGTGTTATCACTCTTCCACAAGCCTTGTCTCTGTATACAAAAGAACTGTCATAGGTTAGCCACCACTGTGCATGCTTGATTGGCTGAATTGTCTCTTTCGGTGTTGAAGTTCCTTGGAAGGGAAGTCATCTATTATGTATTGCAAACTGGTGTCTGTCCGTGTGTTCGTATTTCTCCCGTTTATGGCAGCCGCTTCCCATGCTGCGTTTGAAAAGCCCAACAGTCACTTTTTAAATGACGTGAGAACAGGCATGAATCATGTCGATGCCAAATTTCATTTTGCAAGCAGGATGTTTTTCCCTCTTTTTAGACAAATCCAGCCTCCGCCACCCGATGTTGCACCACTATTTTGTGGTTGGCGGCAGGGCCGGATTTAAGGGAGGACCAACGGGACATTTGTCCAGGGCCCAAACTCCAGAGGGGACCCACAAAAACCTGATAACATTTATTTATTTATAAATGTAGTATTATTTATTCCCTTGTTGTCTCAAAGTTAACAGAGATGTGAGACAGGAATTCAAGGTCTAATATAAATAACCAACGATTTAATTAAAAACACAAACAGTAATACCGGACCAGCAATGAGTGACATACCACACATGACCTTTTATGGGAGGACCGGCATCATCACGTCAAAATGACGTCATCACGCATCCACGAAAGACGTCGAATTGTTTCATGCAGTAGGCCGAATCTTATTATAATGGAGCAAAAATTTTGTTACTTTCTCTTCATTAATCGACATCGACACAGAAAGACATATCGACAAAAGGAAATATACGACGAAATAGATAAAAGAGGAAGATCGTCTCAACTGCCTTGCCATCATGACCACGGAATGTGACATTTTGAAAAGTTGGATTTCACTGATATCGTCAAAGATTTTGCTTTTCAAGTGCGAAATGAAGTAGGAAAACATTATAAATTGGTGAGGCCATTTTCATATTACATGCACTAGTGGGGCCACTGGTGGGAATCCCACGGGCATGGAGGTGTATCGTTGCGATCGGTGCAGCCGTTTTTACGGTACCCGGGACAATAACGTTAGGTGGGAGGCTAAACCTGAAAATGCTGGAGACCAAAGCTGAAATTGGAAAAACAATATAGCCTATTTTACTCGAGGGGGTCCCAGGATTACCCACCCAAAATATCGTTGCGATCGGTTCAGCCGTTTTTGTGGTACCTTCGAACGGACGGACGGACAGACAGACAGACGGACATTTGGTGAATTATTGTAAGATTGCAATGCAGTACGAGCGCAAAACAACATTGTAAGCTGTTTATTACCTCCACTTCAAAAAGTTGTGGACAGATTCGGCCGAAATTTGGCAGAGCTAGTGTATGTGACAAGGACGAAATTATCAATTTTGGTGAAGATCCGGATGCGGATCGAAGAATTTTTAGTGATTCTTCACCATTGGGAGGTCGGGTTAAAAACGATACATAGCAGGATATCTCAAAAATTTGTGGACGGATTTGGACGCAGCTTGGTGGAGATGTGTGTGTGTGTGTGTGTGTGTGTGTGTGTGTGTGTGTGTGTGTGTGTGTGTGTGTGTGTGTGTGTGTGTGTGTGTGTGTCAGTGTGTGTGTGTGTGTGTCAGTGTGTGTGTGTGTGTGACAGTGTGACAAGGACGATTCAATTTGATTTTGGTGAAGATCTGAATATGAATTCGGATACGATAGTTATTTAATTTTTAAGTGATTCTTCACCATTGAGAGATCGGGTGAATGTCATTCAAAGATTTCGGGATTGTTTCACATGATAATTTGTGCCCATCCGTACCTTGTTTGCACACCTTTTGGCAAACCATCCCTTACTTCATCCTTTTGCATGAAAAAATGTTTTATTGCTTATTTCTGTACTTTTAAAATATATATTCACATTTTCACTCAACCAACTTTATTTAATATCTGTGGTACTTTAATGATTACAAGTTGACGACAAACTGCATGGCTGTGTGCGTGCGTGCAAGCTTTACAGATGGGGATTCTTCCACTCTGTGCACGTGCCCTCACATTTGTGCTAATTATCATATTATTATCATTATCGTACGTCTGGTAGCATGGCTGTCAGAATGGCCGTAATATTGCACCGTTGACCACAACTGTCTTAAAAAATGTGTTTTTACGTCGTCACTACTTTGGACTGCATGTCATTTAACGTAATTGACCTCGCCCACTTGTGTGACGTGTGCGATTGGCCCTCGGGCAATTATATCACCATAGCTGCCCCCTCCCCCACCTCCCCACCAGGTTGATTGACAGGCGTTGTCCCGCCTACCCCTCGTTTTCATTCATATTCTGCTGCGAGATTAAGCAGTTATGCGTAATTTTTGTGGAATCCTTTCAAGTCCTGAAAACTCAGAGTAGTTATGGACCTTCCTACTATAAAAATACAGTATATTGGTGTTTAAACCAAGTCCAGAGCTCAAACCAATTTTGAGTTAGGCTGTCTGAAAAGAATAAGAAGAGAAGTATTACAAACGGGCTATTTTGGGTCGGTCGATGTTGTAGCTCAGCGATGCTGTACAAAAGTTTAATGAGTGTTATTGGATGTGAAATCATCCACAGACAACTGATAGGTACTTCATAGGTTGAGAAGTTGGTATCTTGGTAGATTTCTTTTGAGGATTTGCATTTATATATTAAACCTATGGAGTGTCCGTGCCATCCTTACGTAGGAAGTCCAGCGACTTCCTGATGCATCCCCCATGTTGCATGTCAAAACAGATGCTTTGGCCTGCGTTTCGATGAGTCTGAATCTAAGCGCACGGATGTGTGGATCGAAGCGTCGTAGAATGCATATGGATAAATGTGGCAGATTTGCTGGACGAGTGGCTTCAACGAGCCGCAGAGCGTCTTTTGTCAGGTCGTGCTCATTGGTTCGTCATTGCAGGTGCCTCGCAGGACCGAATGGCACCAACGCGCTTTGATGCAGGTGCCTTGCAGGACCGAATGGCACCCAAGCGCTTTGATGCAGGTGACTTGCAGGACCGAATGGCATCCAAGCGCTTTGATGCAGGTGACTTGCAGGACCGAATGGCACCAACGTGCTTTGATGCAGGTGCCTCACAGGACTGAATGGCATCCAAGCGCTTTGATGCAGGTGCCTCACAGGACCGAATGGCACCCAAGCGCTTTGATGCAGGTGCCTCACAGGACCGAATGGCACCCAAGCGCTTTGATGCAGGTGCCTTGCAGGACCGAATGGCACCCAAGCGCTTTGATGCAGGTGCCTTGCAGGACCGGATGGCACCCAAGTGCTTTGATGCAGGTGCCTTGCAGGACCGAATGGCACCCAAGTGCTTTGATGCAGGTGCCTTGCAGGACCGAATGGCACCCAAGCGCTTTGATGCAGGTGCCTTACAGGACGGAATGGTACCCAAGCGCTTGGATGCAGGTACCTCACAGGACCGAATGGCAACCAAGCGCTTTGATGCAGGTACCTCACAGGACCGAATGGCACCCAAGCACTTTGATGCAGGTTCCTCGCAGGACCGAATGGCACCCAAGCGCTTTGATGCAGGTGCCTCACAGGACCGAATGGCACCCAAGCACTTTGATGCAGGTGTCTCGCAGGACCGAATGGCACCCAAGCGCTTTGATGCAGGTGCCTCGCAGGACCGAATGGCACCCAAGCGCTTTGATGCAGGTGCCTCACAGGACCGAATGGCACCCAAGCGCTTTGATGCAGGTGCCTCACAGGACCGAATGGCACCCAAGCGCTTTGATGCAGGTGCCTCACAGGACCGAATGGCACCCAAGCGCTTTGATGCAGGTACCTCGCTGGACCGAATGGCACCCAAGCACTTTGATGCAGATGATTGGTAATTTGAGTTTTGTCGGCATAATGTTGGTTTTGTCAAGCTTGTTGTTTATGTGTATGGGTGCACTGTAATGATGTGTGGAGAAGGAAGGAGAGGTTAAGAGAGATTGGGAGAGAGATAAAAGAGGAGTTACAAAGGGAATTCGAACCTACTACACAAACACAATGCATTTCTATGTCCACTGATACGAGGGGATAAGTGGTCTTACTAAACAAAATTCTACCGATACATCTAAACTCCAGGTTTCCTTTGTGTGGTACGTAACTCCCTGAGATCTTCCAAAACCACAACAATATCCTCTTCCACACAATATGTTATCACAGCAGTGTCATTATTTTCTCTTCAACTTCTGGTGGCATGAACAGGCAATGGGATCGCATATGTAATAAATATATGGCAACCTATTGGTTGCAATCTATGTATTACATATGAGAATGCAGCAGAAACTTCAAAACCAACTTGCACACTCCTCTACCGCTGTGGATGTAATACATAGATGGCCTCAAAAGCAACACAAACTCGTTGAGCTCTTCTTTCCAAGTTGTCTTTTTGATGTACATTTCAGTTGCAGACTGCGCGTTTTAGGAAGCTCCCAAGTGACGTTCAACCGCACAAGAAAACTTCAACTTCAGGCAAATTTAACATACTCGGTGGTGTAATGGTTAGACCAACCTCTCCAAGTCGGGAGGTCAGCAGTTCAAACCACGGCCGAATCATACCAAAGACTTTAAAAATGGTACGAGCTGCTTCCTTGCTTGACATTCAGCATCTGGAAGGGTAAGATCCCAGACAATCTCTATAGGTTGGATTCCATGCGGAGGAGGAAATTCCTCCTTGGGAAATGCCCCGCTGAGTGCGGTGATAAAGGCGGTACCACTGTTGTGACGTCACTGGTACCCAGATTGCCCCGAGAAGTGATGACACTTCCGCCAAGCTCAGTGGCTCTGTTTCTGTCGTTGAACCGTCGTGTGTTGTCATGTATTTGTCTGTCTGTCCATGTGTGTATGTGTGTGGCAGGTCCGCTACAAGCCGTAGATCCTACATCAAAAACTTTTTATATATCAATTGCTCTGCCTTGCAATACCTGTTTCCCCATATACATGTAACAACCCGCCTAACCCCCGTTTCACTTCCCACTCTTGATTTTCGTTTTTGTTGCACTTAAAATCATGCCCGTACTTTTTCATTAGATTCAAACAAATGGAAATGAACCACGATGCATCACTTGGGCTACATTTGCACAAAAACGCACGCAATACTTTCCTCAAAATTGGCCTGTTTCATCTTCCCATCTGAGCACCTGAGGCTGTGATCCCATTTCAAATATCGAATTCTGCAGTGATTTTAAATTTGTTTTCTGTCATCCTAATGATGTCTCCTAATGTGCTGTATTCCTTTGTTCAAGCTTCTTTATGAACCGTGAATGCAGGTTGAGTGGGGAGGGAATATCATTGTTTTCATCAATGCACTGTAGTGTACATTTGGATGATGCTCGGCCACATCTTGTCAAAGTAATTGTAGTTTTAATGAGGTGAAAGTTTAGCCCTCTTTCTTTTTAATGTTTCATGATGATACTCACATGGCTTGTAGTGGAGCTTTTACACGTTAGATATTGGATATAATCACTGTATTTTTACATACTCAAGAATATAAGACCTGTCGCTTTGCTGACGGAAATACCAATCTTTGCTGTGATGGCTAATCTATGGGGTAAGAAAAAAAAAAAAGGATTCCTGGAAGATCTTGCTCTCTGTGCAGGGACAACCAACGTCACATGTTGGCATTTGCAGTTATGACGTGTTGCCATATTTGCGTGTCCATTTATTTTCTGAGGCCTAGTAGGCTACCGTGTCCGACCTTGAGGCTTTGTTTTTCTCTCAGCGGTTCGTCGATTGCACTGCAATTACTTTCGTTCTCTGTTTTTGTCCCAGTCTTTCACCCCATACTTCCTTGTTTAAAATCTCAACTCAAAAAAAAAAAAACCAAAGAAAAAATTTCCTTCTCTGTTCTTATTCGTTTATTCGTTGTTCTTATTTGTTCGTTCGTTCTTCGATCGCGTTGTTCGTGATCACGTTGTTAAAAATATTTAAACTTTCCCCTGAAGAACTGTATTCTGTCGTATATTATAACACCTTTTTCTTCTTCTTCTATAAAAGGATGCTTTCGACTTGCTCACCAAATCTATTCATTCCAAAAAAAAAATCCATCTCTTACAGTTCCTTTTTTCTACATTCCCGAAACTCTCCTGCACTCCACCCCTCCTTCAGCGTCCTCAAACGTATTTTTGACTCGAAGGTCTCAAGAAACTCATTTTGCAATAAATGTTCGTTTCCCATTAATCGTACACTTTTCAAAATCCAATCTCACCCCTTCCCTCCAAAACTTCCCCATAACCCCTCCCCTCCAAATTTCCCCATCACCCCTCCCCTCCCCTCCAAATCTACCCCATTGCCCCTCCCCTCCAAATCTTCCCCATCACCCATCTCTTTCAAATATTCCCCCTTGCCCCTCCCCTCCAAACCTTCCCCATCACCCATCCCTTTCAAATCTTCCCCCTTGCCTCTCCCCTCCAAATCTTCCCCATCACCCCTTCCCTCCAAAACTTCCCCATCACCCTTCCCTCCAAAACTTCCCCATCACCCCTCCCCTCTAAAACATACCCATCACCCCTTCCCTCCAAACCTACCCCCTTGCCCCTCCCCTCCAAATCTTCCCCATCACCCATCTCTTTCAAATCTTCCCCCTTGCCCCTCCCCTCCAAATCTTCCCCATCACCCATCCCTTTCAAATCTCCCCCCTTGCCCCTTCCATCCTAAACTCCCCCCACACCCCTCCCCTCTGAGACCCTCCCCGCTTCTTCCCCCTTCCAACTTTCACCGTCATCTCCCCCAACCTTCTGCCTTGCTCTTCCCCCTCCTCAAATAACACCTCACTGTGCCTCACCCAATCGCCATCAAACCTTTTGTCCGCCCCATTCTTCCCTTTCTCCAAGCTATTCTGAAATCTCTGACACATCTTCAACAGCTCTCCCTACCTCTTCCTCCTCTTCCACATCTTACTCTACCCCTCCCCCCCTGTTCTGTATCCGATGCTCCCCCTTCCTCTTCATTAACAGTATGGACCTCAAACATCCGGGGCCTTCGCTCAAACTTGACTGATCTCTCCATACAGGTTGCTTCTGACAAACCAGACGTGATCTGCTTAACAGAAACTTTCCTCCTTCATGATGTCTCTGATTCCTTGGTATCTCTCCCAGGTTACTCCCACCTCCGGTATGATAGACCTGAGCCTCGTCCTGGAGGTGGGGTTGCTATCTTTATTAAAAAACTCTCCTCCTCACTCGCCCTGCACTGCCCTCTCTCCACCTCACCCCCAGGAATACCTTTGGCTACGGCTTCCCCTTCACTCCCACCTTTTGTTCATATGTGTGTTGTACCGTCCACCAAACAGTGATGACTCCATCTACATCTCGCTGTCTGATAATATGGACCAACTTCTATCTACCCATCCCAACTCTCTCTTCCTCATATGTGGTGATTTCAATTGTCACCATGCCAGTTGGCTGGGTGTGGGTACCCCTCTCACCAGCCATGGCTCTTCAGCAAAGGACTTCTGCGACTCACTGGGACTGACACAATCTGTCAATTTCCCGACTCGGATCTCAGTCAACGGAGCATCTTCTCTTCTGGACTTGGTTATGACTAACTTCCCTGAAAATGTCTGCTGCTCTTCTTCTGCTCCAATCGGCTCATCTGATCATGTGCTTGTTAAAGTGGACATCTCTCTGACCATTCTCAGAGAGCCTCCTCAGCGTCGATGAGTCTGGCATTTCACTCAGGCCAACTGGCACGGTCTTCAAGCAGCCATCAATCATCTGGACTGGTCTCCCATCTCTACCGCCTCTGACATCAACTCATCCTGGGAATTCTTCCAAAGTAAATTGCTCTCTCTCATGCACAGATTTATCCCATCTCATCTTCAGTTGTCAAACCCTTCCTCCTGTCCATGGTACACGGAATCTTGTGGTGAGGCTGTTGCCCAGAAACAACTTGCTTTCGTCTCCTGGAAAGCAAATCCAACGGAAGGAAATCTCATTTCCTTTCACAAAGCCCGAAACAAGTGTGTGTCCACCCTCAGGAGAGCCAGGAAACAATATCGCTCCGTTCTCAAGACCGAACTCTCTTATCTGTCTCCCTCTTCCAAATCCTGGTGGCGTCTGGTCAAATCTGTTTCTGCTGTTTGTTCCCCCTCCATCCCCCCCTCACCTCAAGCGGCTAGACGGCTGACTCCGCACGTGAAAAAGCTGAATGCCTCATCTCTGTGTTTGCCTCTAAATCTTGTGTCCCAAACCCATCCCTCTCTGTACCCACCGTACCCAGTCGTACCCAGCTGCTCCTGGACTCTGTGTCCTTTCCTCCTGACAAGGTGGAAAAGTTTCTGTCAACCCTCGACTCTGATTCTGCAACTGGACCTGACGGCATCAGCCCACGGGTCCTAAAATCCTGTTCTTCCGCTCTTTCACTCCCTCGCTCTGTTCTCTTCACCCTCTCTTTTGCTCAAGGTCATCTGCCATCTGCTTGGAAATCAGCCAACATCACCGCCTTGCACAAAAAAGGTGCAAAAACAGATCCTAGCAACTACAGACCAATCAGCCTTCTCCCAATTATCAGCAAAGTCATGGAATCCATCATTGCTTCGGATATGAAATCTTTCCTCTTCTCCAATGGCTTGATCTCTGATCATCAATTTGGTTTCAGACCTGGTCACTCTACTCTGGACATGCTGCTTCTGCTTTCTCAACAATGGATGGAGGTCCTCAATTGCAAACAGGAAATTAGAGCTGTCTCCCTTGACATATCACATGCCTTCAATACGGTCTGGCACCCCGCTCTGCTCACCAAACTCTCCTCCTTTGGTATCCATGGAAATCTCCACGCATGGCTGGCGGACTTCCTCTCTAGTCATAGTCAACGTGTGGCCCTGAATGGGTTTCTCTCATCTCCTCTTCCTGTTCAGGCTGGAGTTCCCCAAGGCAGTGTTCTGGGCCCTGTGCTTTTTCTGGTCTTCATCAATGATCTCTCTGACTCTCTTGAAAATCCTCTCTATCTCTTTGCTGATGACTCTACTCTCTGTCACTCCATTCCTCATCCCTCAGATCGGCAGTCTGCAGCCACCTCACTCTCTGCAGACCTGGACAAAATCACAGACTGGGCAAACAAGTGGAACATGTCTTTCAATCCTGACAAATCTCACACTCTTACGATGTCTCTACGAAAAGACCGACTGGACAACCCTCCCATCCACTTTCTGAATAATCCTCTCCAAGAAGTTCTGTCACTCAAGCTTTTGGGTCTCACTATCTGCCATGATCTTTCCTGGGAAAACCACATTTCAAATCTGGCCTCCAAAGCCAGTCGCCGACTGGGCATCCTCCGTCGAGCGAAGTCCTTCCTTGGCACACCTGAGCTCCTCACCACATACAAGGCTTTCATCCACAGCTCAATGGAATACTGCTCTCCCCTCTGGGCTGGTGCTCCTGTCTCACACCTAGCTCGTCTTCATGCTGTTGAAACCAAAGCGTTCAGAATCATTGGAATCTCCCGCGATGAAGCTAACTCCAAGGGCCTTTCACTCACTCACCGCAGGCAGGTTGGTGGTCTTTCCGTCTTCTACCGACTCCTCTCTTACCTTGCCCCCCCAGCTCTCTCTGGGCTCTGTCCCCCAAATATTCCTACAGGTCGCACAAGATCTGCCTGCAACCCTCTTATGGTTAAACTGCCAAAATCAAGACTCTCTGCTCACCTTCACTCCTTCATTCCTCTTTTCTCCCGCCTCTGGAACAAACTCCCTCACTCTCTTCAATCCCACTCCACCCTCCAGGTCTTTAAAACAGCTGTTCACCACCATCTCTTATTTTCCCCCATCCAAAATCTTGATATTTTCTACCCCCGCTAATTTCACCCCAAATCCAATTTTTTGAAATACCAACTTCTGTCCTGGAAGTCCTTGGTGTCCCTGTGTTTTATACTTTTCCCACCCCGCCCGCCCCCCCCCCCCTTCCCACGCCTCCTCCCCCCAAGCCCTCTCCCTCCCACACATCTCCGTGCTCTCAAATGTTGTGTTTGTGTGCTTCCCCTTCTCTCCCCATCTTGTCTTCTGCTCCCTCTTTTTATATATTTTGTTTGTCTGGTTGATTTGTTTGTGAAATAAATGTTAGCTCTTTTTCACGAGCCTCGAATCAGTATCCAAAAAAAACAAAAAAAAAAACATTTTTTTTTTTTTAAATTAAACGAAAACATATATATCCCTGGTGTTGGGCTAGCGGCTAGGGTGCCGGCTTTGGATCCTGGGTTCGAATCTCGGTCGATCGCCGAATTAATGCCAGGGGGGTTGACTCAGCCTGTCATCCTTCCGAGGTCGGCTAATTGAGTACCAGTTCACTGGTAATTCCCTGTTTGTCGTTGAAGGCGGCAAAAAAGGGTTGGCGTCAGGAAGGGCATCCGGCCGTAAAACATTGCTTCAAAAAGGGGACCAAAAAACAACAACTACCACGGTCCCCGAAAAGGCCAACCCCCGCTATGCGGGGAAAAATGGCCTCTAAACGGTGGTTTATACAAGTACCTTTATATTTGTACTGGAGGCCAAAACTTTTCATTTAAAAATCCCTGTTTTCAGGTCTGCCTGGCGGTTATATATGAATTCATGGAGTCTCTCGTTAATAACCAAATTTGGGAAGGGGTGCTGGAAGACCAGGACGAAGACTTCACATGTATCCCGAGGATAATGTAATCAAGTAATTTGGCGTGCGGAAGCTGCGAGCGTTGCATGAAGCAGCTGCCTCTCCCCAGTGTGCTCTTCGTTCTGTTTTTAACCCAGGAATTGCACATTCAGAGATATGCCCTTCGATGTGATGATAACCGTTACTCACGGCCATCTGCCTCGGACAACCGCATCAATGACCATTTTATTTTCTTCGTTTATCACGTCCAGGAAACCTGGACATCCAGGAAAAAAAACCCCAAAAACTCACCAAACGTATGAAGCTTTGCAACCAGTAACTCGCCTTTCCCTCTTTTGGAGTTGTGGGCATTAGATTGGGCGTCTGTCGCATTTGTCATGTCCATGACCCTGGCAGAGCTTCGTGTAAACTATCAGTTTGTTTCCTTGTGGGCTGTGGAGTCGCATCATCCATGGCGGCCTTGTCGATATTCCGCTGAGACGGTCTGCACCATCACGCGGTTCCATTTTCGATTGTGGATTTGTTTCCTCGGAATATGTATGCATTGTTTCCGCAACCCATATCTGAAGCATATGGAGTATGGATGAAACGTCACTGATGCAATGTACATGCGTTGCTGTGCCAACGGTATCGTTTGTGTAAATAACAGCAGAATACATGTTTCATTACCCTCGCCAGAGAAGAGGGTATTGCATTTGAGTTTGTTTGTCTGTTTGTCTGTTTGTCTGCACAGAATAAATATGATTTTGTCTGCAACCGTTAGTCCGATTGACAGGAAATTTTCACCATCGGTGCACCTCCACCTGTATAATTTTTTAATGATAATTATGATGTCATGGGTCACGTGGTTCGGCCGTCATCTTGGAAAACCCGAAAAACTTTTCACCTCTATATCTCCGAAAGCACTGAATAGAAAAAATTGAGACATGGCTCATTGTAAGGAACTCTCCATGGGGAATACAATATGTTAATGATTTCTCCATTATGACGTCATAATTGAACAAGTACAAAACTTCATCCGATCAAGATGAAATTTCTTGAGCGTCATGTAGGCATAAATTGGTGGAGGAAAAAAAAATGATGACCTCATCGATCACTTGGTTCGGCCGCCATATTTGTTTTAACACAAAAACCTTAAAAACCACTGAAAATACATCCTGGCGAGGGTTTGCAATCTCTGATTGCTCTTTTTCTTGTTATTGGACTGTGTAGGGCATGGATTTGTCCATCATATGTCAGCTCCTGCAAATTAATGTGATGATTAACCCATCTCCCTCCCATCCCTTGCCAAATCCCTTCTCTCCGGGTGGCAGTCCGTGGCCGACTGTGTGAGATATTACTACCTGTCGAAGAAAAACGAAAATTACAAGGCCCTCGTAAAGAAGACGTTCTCACGGCGAAGGCGCAATCCGGTATGTGTTGTCAGTCGTACGCAGGGTCTTTCCAGATCATTATCGTGGGTTAGGGTCTGGGGTAAGGGACTGATCCTGCACATATTCTGACATAG
The DNA here is from genome assembly GCF_964187855.1 of Myxine glutinosa. Lineage (NCBI taxonomy): Eukaryota > Metazoa > Chordata > Myxini > Myxiniformes > Myxinidae > Myxine > Myxine glutinosa. The sequence continues at coordinate 73,615,348 of NC_136274.1, read as the reverse complement.
TTTTCTTCTGTATGAATTGCCTTTCGGGTTGCTTTGCTCAACTGGAATCCACAGGCCTTGGCTAGTCAGTGTATTGTTCTTGTCGGTGGGTCAAAGTTTAACCCAACTTAAGATGAGAGCAATCCAGTGTTTTTATGAAAGACTCTTAAAAAAAAGAAAAAAAGAAGATAATAAAAGCCTCAGGTCTGTCAGGCTCAAGGCTATCAGGCGAGCTTCCATTGCCTCCCCTGATAGCTCAGCCTGCTTGGGAACTTGTCCCGTATTTGATGTTTTTCTTTTTTCCTCTTCCCCCCCGCCCCCACAACTCCACACCCCTCACCCTCCTGCGCCACCCCCATCCCGTCGCTCCATTTCTTTGCCTCTCATTTCCCTGAGCTTCAGTGCGAGCCTCAAGGTCATGCTGCCTCACGGACTTTGATTTATTTGCCCCCATTTTGAAAGTTGGTGCTCGCAGAGGTTTTCTGTGGCTTTTTGTCTCGTAGTTGGAATTTCCTAGCCCGGATCGGTCGGACTTGCCTGCGCTTTGCGTGTACTGGTACTGGCAAGCAGTTTTTATTTTCTGCCTTGCTCTAAATTTGGCCAATGTGTTGGTTGCGAAGAAAGCTGCTTTGGTTACCGACGAGGAGGCACAGAATGTTGTTTGAGAAGGGGGGGGGGGGGGAGGGAGGGAGGAGGACATGGGTGATGCGGCGGGAGGATGTTGGAAGTATCCGTGCAGGGGGCGGTTCATTGGATTTGATCGTAGTTGGGAGGGGAAGCCGAGGCGGACGACTTGGCAACCGTGTCGGAAAAGCGTCGACGTTCGGTGACGTTTCTTAGCTGTTTGTGGTGAGCGGCCCTGGGGCTGCCCTCATCTCGGCGCCCCTCCCCATTCTTCCTCCCCCTCCCTTTCTTCCTTCACCACCCACTCCTGCTTCTGCTTGTTGGCTTCCCTGGTTTGGAGGAACATTTCGGCTGGGATTATTTTTATTATTTCACTGTCTTTATTCCACTCTGGATGAGGCGATGCGACGTGGGGAGAAGGCGCTGTGACTGGGGGAGATCACGCTGGGTGAACCCCGTGGGAAATGCGTAGCGAGCGAGGCGCATCCGCGGCAGTGTCCGGCTCGGCCGGTCGCTGTCTCATGAGCCTCTGACTCGTGTGCTCTGCTCGACCGGGCTTCCCTTCTCTCCCATGACAACAAAGGTCCTTTTTATGTGTTTTTCTTTTCTTTTATGACAGTGGTTGGTGGTGGAGGGGAGGGAGTGTGGGCTTGTTTTGTGTCTGCGACAAAAGTTGTCATTGATACTTTGCAGTCGTGTCCCGTGTTGGGATTCTGTTCCATTGTCCAGGGCTCCAGGCCCTTAAGGTTGACTATAAATTAGCCGTATTTATTATTGACTATAAATGTACACGTCGGGAAGCTCGGGCAAATGGCTGGTGGCCCGCTGTGCTTATCTTGCGATGGAAAGACCCCACTCCTACACGCACACCGTTTCCGCCAGCACGTGTGCGTTTTACTGTCTGTGTCGCACGCTTCTCTGTATGTTGTGTCTGCCCTTCTACCCTGGCGCAGTTTGACTTGGAACGGTCGTTCACCTCAAGCGAGTGTGAGAGCTTGAATCTGGCTGGATGTGTAGACCTCGGGTCTGGCTGGCAGGGCAGGGCTCGGGTCTGGCTGGCAGGGCTCGGGTCTGGCTGGCAGGGCAGGGCTCGGGTCTGGCTGGCAGGGCAGGGCTCGGGTCTGGCTCGCAGGGCAGGGCTCGGGTCTGGCTGGGAAGGGCTCGAGTCTGGCGGGCAGGGCTCGGGTCTGGCTGGCAGAGCAGGGCTCGAGTCTGGCTGGCTGGGAAGGGCTCGAGTCTGGCGGACAGGGCTCGGGTCTGGCTGGCAGGGCTCGGGTCTGGCTGGCAGGGCTCGGGTCTGGCTGGCAGGGCTCGGGTCTGGCGGGCAGGGCTCGGGTCTGGCTGGCTGGGAAGGGCTCGAGTCTGGCTGGCCGGGCAGGGCTCGAGTCTGGCTGGCTGGGAAGGTCTCGGCTCTGGCTGGCAGGGCTCGGGTCTGGCTGGCCGGGCAGGGCTCGGTTTGGCTGACAGGGCAGGGCTCGGGTCTGGCTGGCAGGGCATGGCTCGGGTCTGGCTGGCTCGGAAGGGCTTGGCTCTGGCTGGCCAGGCAGGGCAGAGCTCGGGTCTGGCTGGCAAGGAATCTCTCAGGTCTGGCTGGCTGGGAAGGGCTCGGTTCTGGCTGGCCAGGCAGGGCTTGGGCCTGGCTAGCAGGGAAGGGCTCGGGTCTGGCTGGCAGGGAAGTGCTTGGTTCTGGCTGGCCAGGCAGGGCTTGGGCCTGGCTAGCAGGGCAGAGCTCGGGTCTGGCTGGCAAGGAATGGCTCGGGTCTGGCTGGCAAGGAATGGCTCGGGTCTTGCTGGCTGGGAAGGGCTCGGTTCTGGCTGGCTAGGCAGGGCTTGGGCCTGGCTGGCAGGGAAGGGCTCGGGTCTGGCTAGCAGGGAAGTGTTTGGGCCTGGCTAGCAGGGAAGGGCTTGGGTCTGGCTGGCAGGGAAGGGCTCGGGTCTGGCTGGCAGGGAAGGGCTCGGGTCTGGCTGGCAGGGAAGGGCTCGGGTCTGGCTGGCAGGGAAGGGCTCGGGTCTGGCTGGCAGGGAAGGTCTCGGGTCTGGCTGGCAGGGAAGGGCTCGGTTCTGGCTGGGAAGGGCTCGGCTCAGGTCTGGCTGGGAAGGGCTCGGCTCTGGCTGGCAGGGAACGGCTTGGGCCTGGCTATCAGGGAAGGGCTCGGGTCTGGCTGGCAGGGAAGGGCTCGGGTCTGGTTGGGAAGGGCTCGGGTCTGGCTGGCTGGGAAGGGCTCAGGTCTGGCTGGGAAGGGCTCGGCTCTGGCTGGCCAGGCAGGGCAGAATTCGGGTCTGGCTGGCAGGGAAGGGCTCGGTTCTGGCTGGCAGGGAAGGGCTCGTGTATGGCTGGCATGGAAGGGCTCGGGTCTGGCTGGCAGGGAAGGACTCCCGTCTGGCTGGTTGGCTGAATTGGGAGGGCTCTGTTCTTGTTGTGGGTCAGCCTTTGAATGGAATATTTCGCAGCTTTGCAGGCTGTTCATTCTCACTCAGCCCCAAAGGAAGACATTGAAAAGATGGTGTTCTTCCATATTGTAAATGACAGTTGCACAAACAGGGTGACTCTGTCCACAAATAAAATGGAGTTCACTATTGGCGTACAAAACGTCAGGCCACTTGGCGCCTGAAGTGATGCGACAAAACGTTTTATTTTTTTCTTTCAACCGTGAATGTGGTGCCACCAAAACTGTCATTTGCAGTTCCAGTGAAGAGCTGGGAAATTGGAACATCACTTTCTCTTGTTTTGAAGTTTTTTTCGTTTTATTTTCAAAAGCTACCATGACCAGGTCATCTGCAATCGGCACTCGCACCAGCACACTCATTATACTCTGATTAGCTATTGTTAATGATCACTCATACGACAATCAATTGGTTCTCCCACTCTCCCCTCATCTTCTCACCTGCTCCAACCTTTCTCCTGGCTCCCTCCCCTCCCCCTCTTCCCTTCCCCCTCTTGCCAGTCCCTTCTTCACCTCCCTCTATTACCCTCCCCTCCCACTCTTCCCTTCCCCCTCTTGCCAGTCCCTTCTTCACCTCCCTCTATTACCCTCCCCTCTCTTCTCTTCCCCTCCCCTCTTTTCCCATTCACGATCTTCCTCTCCCCCTTTCTCTTATTTTGCCCCTCCATATTCTTCTTTTCCCTCTTCTTCCCCCTCCATCTTCTTCCCCCCTCCATCTTCTTCCCCTCTCTGTCCTCCCCCTCTTCCTCTCTCTCCCCCAATTTCCTCCCACTCCCTCTTCCTCCCTGCCCCATCTTACAACCACCCTCTTCATCTCTCCCACCCCTCTTCCTCTCTCCCATCCTCTTAATCTCCCACCCTCCTGTCTCTCCACCACATCACTCTCTCCCCATCGCCTTTCTCTCTCTCCACCTTTCTCACTCCACTACCGATATCTCCCTCTGCATCTCTCTCTCTCTCTCTCTCTCTCTCTCTCTCTCTCTCTCTCTCTCTCTCTCTCTCTCTATCTCTATCTGCATCTCTATCTCTGCATCTCTATCTCTGCATCTCTCTGTCTGCATCTCTCTGTCTGCATCTCTGTGTCTGCATTTCTCTGTGTCTGCATTTCTCTGTGTCTGCATTTCTCTGTGTCTGCATTTCGCTGTGTCTGCATTTCTCTGTGTCTGCATTTCTCTGTGTCTGCATTTCTCTGTGTCTGCATTTCTCTGTGTCTGCATTTCTCTGTGTCTGCATTTCTCTGTGTCTGCATTTCTCTGTGTCTGCATTTCTCTGTGTCTGCATTTCTCTGTGTCTGCATTTCTCTGTGTCTGCATTTCTCTGTGTCTGCATTTCTCTGTGTCTGCATTTCTCTGTGTCTGCATTTCTCTGTGTCTGCATTTCTCTGTGTCTGCATTTCTCTGTGTCTGCATTTCTCTGTGTCTGCATTTCTCTGTGTCTGCATCTCTCTGTGTCTGCATCTCTCTGTGTCTGCATCTCTCTGTGTCTGCATCTCTCTGTGTCTGCATCTCTCTCTCTGCATCTCTCTCTCTGCATCTCTCTGTCTGTATCTCTCTCTGTATCTCTCTCTCTGTCTGTATCTCTCTCTGTATCTCTCTCTGCATCTCTCTCTGCATCTCTCTCTGCATCTCTCTCTGTCTGCATCTCTCTCTCTCTGCATCTCTCTCTGTCTGCATCTCTCTCTCTGCATTTCTCTCTCTCTGCATCTCTCTCTCTGCATCTCTCTCTGCATCTCTCTCTGTCTGCATCTCTCTCTCTCTCTCTCTCTCTCTCTCTGCATCTCTCTCTCTGCATCTCTCTCTGCATCTCTCTCTGTCTGCATCTCTCTCTCTCTCTCTCTCTCTCTATCTCTCTATCTCTCTTTCTCTGCATCTCTCTCTGTCTGCATCTCTCTCTCTCTCTCTCTCTCTGCATCTCTCTCTCTGCATCTCTCACTCTGCATCTCTCTCTGTCTGCATCTCTCTCTCTCTCTCTCTCTGCATCTCTCTCTCTGCATCTCTCTCTCTCTCTGTCTGCATCTCTCTGTCTGCATCTCTCTGTCTGCATCTCTCTCTCTGTATCTCTCTCTCTGTCTGTATCTCTCTCTGCATCTCTCTCTGTATCTCTCTCTGCATCTCTCTCTGTCTGCATCTCTCTCTCTCTCTCTCTCTCTCTCTGCATCTCTCTCTCTGCATCTCTCTTTCTCTGCATCTCTCTCTCTGCATCTCTCTCTCTCTGCATCTCTCTCTGCATCTCTCTCTCTCTGCATCTCTCTCTCTCTCTCTCTGCATCTCTCTCTCTGCATCTCTCTCTCTGCATCTCTCTCTCTCTCTCTGTCTGCATCTCTCTGTCTGCATCTCTCTGTCTGCATCTCTCTCTCTGTATCTCTCTCTCTGTCTGTATCTCTCTCTGCATCTCTCTCTGTATCTCTCTCTGCATCTCTCTCTGTCTGCATCTCTCTCTCTCTCTCTCTCTCTGCATCTCTCTCTCTGCATCTCTCTCTCTCTGCATATTGTTACAGATACGACTTTGATGGTATGGTGGGCCGAGCGGGATGGCCGCCGTATCCGTACAAGTTACCCCGATTGCACCCGGGGTTGACTAATCGCGCTATGCTGGCTCAATAGGAAAGAGAAGACACCCGGCTGGGTTATAATGACACAATACGACACCAGGGGTTCAGTTCTCAAGTATATTCGTACGGAAAAAGGTTAGATTACAAGGGCTAGAGGTATATTACAGGAAGACAGGCACTTAGACACACTCTTATATTAACCCTAGACAGACCACAGATAAACGGGACAACGCTGACTCACACGGGGTTTGATGGCTAGGAAAGGCAGATAGCGATGGCTCAAGGTGCACTCTTGGCTCAAAGCAGGGTACACGGTTCGGTCCAGAGATGCGGGGAGGTCTCGTCGCAGCGCTCAGAGGTGACGTTCTTTCTCAGGCCTCTCCAAACTCAGGCGCATCTGTTTCAGCGCTCGCAGGTCCGTCTTTCTCCAGCTGGGGGCGAATCTCACGTCACGTCCGGCAAGCGGCTGCGTATATCCGGCGGGGAGTGACACGCCCTCGGCTCGTTAGCTCCGCCCAGATGGAATCGGTCCGCCCTTCTCATTGGGTGCGTGCGGGGGGGGTTACTGGCTCCGCCCCCGACGAGGAGCTGACAGCCAGCCCCTTCGGGGTAACCCCGTGGAGCGCATGGTCTATGGCGCTAATCGAGCCGGTGTGAGGACGCATCCTCCCCCGCTCCGCCGCCATCTCCTCTGTTGTTGTTGTAATTGTTGGGGAAGAAGATGGAAGGAGGTATGGGAAAGGTCCTAAACTCACTACTGATGCCATATAATCACATTCTGGTGCAACGAAGAGTCATAATTAATGGAGACGAGGCCTTAACTGACATAGAATAAGAATAACTAGGAAGATGTCCGAAAGTTGTCTACGTGTGGTGCGGTGGACCTGGGCACGACATTTAATGGGGGAATAAGGGGAAGGTCGGCTCTACTGATTGTTATTTACATGCAATGGGACTAGGGAATGGGGGATCGGGGAAAGTTGGGGAGTATCGGAGAAAATAGGGGAATATTTACAAGCGGATATGGAGGCCAAATTCCATATTCGCAACATTGCACCCTTCTCTACCCTCGGGGCGTCCCGACCCGATAAATTTTTACCTACTTTAGTGTGGCACGCAATGTAGTTCCCTCTACTATTAACTCTACCCTGAGTGCGACAGTTTTACAGATATTCACAAATGAGTAAATATGTCCCCCTGCGACGTTGCACCCTTCTCCTCTCAGAAACACACCCACAGGATAACCGAATCCGGAAAGAATCCTCAAACTAAACATACAGCCGGTAGGGAGCATTATTTACAAGACTACGCTGCTATTTACACTACGATCCAGGACCTGTTTTTGGAGGAACACATGCAGATGTTATGCATAGAGAGAGCGCGCTTGCCAACATCGATACACCAACCCACGAGTGCTCTGTGGCCGACGGCCTTTAATAACGTGCAGAGCACCCTTTCCCGAGCATCAACAGCACCACCCCACCACCAATCGGTGCAGTCACCATTGTTCATTGGAATAAAAATAACTTCAACAACCCCTAACCCTGCAGGTGTCTCTTGCTCTTCTTGTGGTGCACTTGGTGGTGTTAACTATTAGTGGTTCACCTGTATGGCATAGGTGCCACGTTGACCCATAGGTCCATCCCCGGGTGGTGCTTGGCCGCAAACGAACTGCGGTCCATTGTGGGTGGCCACAAACATTGCGGTCCATATGGTGTACCGATCCAGGCAGCGAACAGCGAAAGTGCAGGCCCACAACTGCGTCGCCAGCACCTCTCTCTCCTCTCTCTCTACCCCAAAGCCAGATCCTCGGAGGTGGGAGACAACAGAAGAAACAAGTGAGTAAGGTGGTAAGGGCGCAAAAGTGCACGCAATATAAGGTAATGCACACTGGGGGCACATGGGAACCAGGTGAGACAGGTACGTTCCTACCGTACGCCCCCCCCACCAGGTAACCTACATGGCCCCTCCCTTACCCCTTACTGTATCAACAAAACACAACACTACCCATAAACATCTACTTTACAAATCCACAAACATCCCTACTGTCTTCCCCGTTCCTCCCATATACCAAATTCGTCTTCTCTCCCTCCTAACCAATCAAATTTGCCATTTTCAACTCTCATCAAAATTTGCCATTTTCAACTCAACATCAAAATTTGCCATTACCAATTCATCATCAGTCCCTCCTAGGGAGGGAGAGATGGAATCACCCCAATGTCTCATCCACGTCGTGATGCGTCTCACAAATCCTCACAGCAATTCTCATTTCTGCAACACAACCAAAGAAAACACAGGTGTGGAGTCATCATCATCACCACAGGTAAGTGGCTGCGTATGGTGCGACAGGTTCATCAATCCTAACTATCTCCTAAATGACTTTAACAACTTTACACTACCCGGGGTCTCTCTCCGGCCAAACCATTGGCCCTCTTACACTATGGGTTCTAAAAACCAATTCCCATTGGCCAAACTGTGGTGCTCTTCAATTTGGGGTCTCACTCCCCCGATTCATCTCCCGGTGCCCTCGCACAATTTCTGGGCTGCGGCGTGTACCTCTCCCAGTGGGTCTACCCACCTGCACACCTCCACCACTGCAGTTGCCTCCGAGCTTACCTGCTCCTTGCCCTAACCTAACTACCTGGGGAAGGCCCTCTGGCACTCTCCCCACTCGGTGCCCTCTCTGGCACTGGGCTACCCGGGTCCATCCTCCGGATCCTCGGGCCCCATCCACAACTCTACCGGCTCCCAGAGCCCACCTGCGGCCTCACCTGGCCGACATCCTCACAGTGGTGGAGTGCCCAACCAACTACACACACTAACAGGCTACACGCCCAGCCATTTCCACAACACTAATGCACCCATTCACAACACCATTCTGCAACCGCACCACAAATGCCAATATTCAACCACAATTTACCTGCACCCTCTACCTAACACTTACACTACCCGCCCCGGGTGCTCGTGAAAGGGGGTCCACTCTTCCCCCATCCACACCTTCGCACCATGCACACCACTCCGTACCACTTACTCCAACTCTCTCCACACACCTGTACTTGCACACCTGTGCTCTCACACCTGGTGCCACCTGCACCCTTCTCTCCCCAAGCGCATTCGCGCTGATCCACACACTCACTACTCATACACTGCTCCACACACCTGTCCAGTTGCACACCTGTGCAATCACACCTGTTCAATTCTCACAAACACGGCATCATCTCAGCTAACTACTCCCTTCTGAAACTTGCGCTTCCCAGTCGTCCCTTTAAACTATTGCGCTCCCTCGTCATTATCATCCATACTAATCTACCTGCGTCCCCACTACAGGTATCAGTCACTAACTAAACTTAACGTTACCTAATGTCAATCTCTTCTAGATCCCTACACACCATATCCTAACCCACCCGGGCTAGTTTTCACTGCCATACACCCCATAAACTATTGCTCCTTTGCCCCCCTATATGGGAAGGATGGTGGTTTTGCCATCCCACCACATCGGGGGTCTCTCACTACCAATTTCGCTCGTCCAAATCCAACAATTCAAAAATTTTCCAATCACTGCCCATCATCTGCCAATCACTACTGCCAATCCTTTGCCAATCATCAAATTTTGTTTTTCTCTAATTTTGGGTCCAAAACACTAACCTCATCACCCAGTCTACTCACTAATACCTCTCGGTGCGCCAATCCCTGTCCAAAGCCCGGCTTCGTAAAGCCAAGCAATGGATGCTGGTTGTTTTGTGCCAGCGGGTGGATGCGTCCGGCATTCGGGGCAGGGACGGGGGCTTACCCGGGCCGAGATCCCACGCATCACCTCGGCGCGGAGCCATCCAATGTCCCGATCTCGACCTGCCGGCACGTCTCAACAAAACGTGGTCGCCATAACGACCCTTCCTATCGGGCCGCCCGCTCCGCCTATTGGAGCACAGACGTGGCCGTTCAAAGCGAGGCCCAGCGTGGATCGCGCACGGCGGTTCTTTCGAACCCGCCGTGGCTCGGATCCCCGCTGGTTCTCGCGGCACGCGAAGCCCGGCCCGCACCGAGGGCCCGCTTCGGCTAAAAGTCGACCTGACCTTTAACCCGTGTAACGTCGATGCTTCACCTGCATGCTTACACCCCGCAGCCCGTTCCTTGCTCATACATGCAGCTGTTCCCATTCTCCTTGTACCGTTCCTTACACACCCAGGTACACCCATTCCACTCACAGCCTTGGTCACACACCTGACCACCGAACACTTTGGCACACATTCGTTGGTCGCACACCTCATCAATACACCGCTTCGCACCCCCTCCTCGGTCACCTCCTCTGTGACAATCACAGGTGTGCCCTCATTCGCACACCCAACCACGTGCCTCACCACCAACTCCAGCGTGCATTCCCACTCACGCTCTACCATTCCAGGTGTGCATCCTTCCATCCCAGGTGTACATCCTCGCTCACCTGTCACAACTAACTCACGCTCCATGTCACTCTCACTACTTTCACCTCCACTCGTGACAACGCACTCACCCTTACTCTTGACAGCACACTCTTTCCCCATGCACCTGTCCGTCACACACCTTTCTCGCGCACACTCTCCCGTTACACCCTCTGTAACACTCACCACAGGTGGACACTCTTCCTTACTTCTGACAGCGCACTCTTTCCTCATGCACCTGTCCGTCACACACCTTTCTCGCGCACACTCTCCCGTTACACCCTCTGTAACACTCACCACAGGTGGACACTCTTCCTTACTTCTGACAGCGCACTCTTTCCTCATGCATCTGTCCGTCACACACCTTTCTCGCGCACACTCTCCCGTTACACCCTCTGTAACACTCACCACAGGTGGACACTCTTCCTTACTTCTGACAGCGCACTCTTTCCTCATGCATCTGTCCGTCACACACCTTTCTCGCGCACACTCTCCCGTTACACCCTCTGTAACACTCACCACAGGTGGACACTCTTCCTTACTTCTGACAGCGCACTCTTTCCTCATGCACCTGTCGGTCACACACCTTTCTCGCGCACACTCTCCCGTTACACCCTCTGTAACACTCACCACAGGTGGACACTCTTCCTTACTTCTGACAGCGCACTCTTTCCCCATGCACCTGTCCGTCACACACCTTCCTCGCGCACACTCTCCCGTCACACCCTCTGTAACACTCACCACACCACGCTTCCATGTGCTCCCTCGCACACGCGCTACGACCGACTCACTCTCGCCAGCACCCTCACTCCTTGGCACGCACTTTTTCCTCACACACCCCAGAGTCGGACTTCCTCGCACACCTCCTTTTTCGCACACCAGACCTGTCGCACACTTCACCAGTGGCCTCTCACGAACACCCGGGTCCATCTCGACCCCCAAGCTTATTAAATCACCTGGCGCATCATACGCACGACCATATTGGTCACCACTTACACCGGGTCCTCTTTCTCTTCGCTTCTCCTCCATCACCTGCGAATCCCTCATCCGGTTAATGAGCACATCATCACGATCCGAACACAGACTCTGGACCAATTCTTTTACCTCCTCTTTTATCTCTTTCTTATCCTCTCTCCGTCGCTTTTTAATTTCGCTCACCCCTTCTTCCACTTCTTCTAATTTTTGCTTCATCTCCTTCATCTCTTCGTGCGCCCCTTTAAGTTCTTCCTCTAACTCCACTTTATTTTTTTCTATGTGCTCCCGCACCTCCCGCTCTTTAACCTCCATTACCTCTACCACCTTGTCCATTTTCCTCGTCAGGTCCTCATGTACCGTCTGGCACTCTTTTTTAATTACCCCTACGTCCTTTTTCATCTCTTTCTGTGTCGATTTTAAACCCTCTATTACCGCTGTGTTCTTCTTTACCTGGTCCCCCAACTCCTTTTGTCCCACTGTCAGTTGTTCTACTCCCAGCGTCAACTCCTCTATACCACCTTGCAATTTTACAGTCCCCTTTCTCACCTCTTTCTCCATGCGCTCCTTACAGTGCCTCACCTCCTCGCGCACTCCTCCGACCTCCTCACTCACTCCTCTTCTGATCTCCTCTCCCATCACTTGCATCTCCTGCCCAGATGCCACCCTCATCTGCTCCATTTCCTCCCTGTGAGCATCCAGTTTGGTTTCTACCCCCATTCTGACCCCCTCTATCTGCTGCTCCATTTGTTTAACTTCCCTTTCCGCTTGGTCCCTCATGTCCCTCAATTTGCCTTCCATACTGTTTTCTAACCCCTCTAACCCATTTTTCACTCCCTCTATCTGATTCTCTTGAGCGGCCATTCTGTTTTCTACCCCCGTTAACCCAGTTTTCACTCCCTCTATCTGATTCTCCTGGGCAGCCATTCTATTTTCTACCCCCTCTAACCCATTTCTCACCTCTTTTATCCCATTGTCTAACCCCTCAAAATTTTTGTCTAACTTCCCAATTTTCTTGTCTAACTCCTCAAAATTATTGTCTAACTTCTCACCGGTACCCCTCGCTTCGTCCCTCATTACCCCCAATTGCTCACTCCGAGCCCTCGCTTCGTCCCTCATTACCCCCAATTGCTCACTCCGAGCCCTCGCTTCGTCCCTCATTACCCCCAATTGCTCACTCCGAGCCCTCGCTTCGTCCCTCATTACCCCCATTTGGTTTCCCAAGTCATTCCTCAGGTCTTCACTTGTCTGGACCATGAGCGCCTTTATTTGTTCCATAAATAGGCCCCAATCCATCGGCGGCGCTGCTACGGTCGCGGGCGCGGTGACCAGCGAGGCGCCATTTTGTGCGTTTGCTACCCTCGCTGCTTCGCTCTCCTCATGTCCCTCATGTCCCTCAATTTGGTCCTGGACCGACCCTGCTTCACTCTCCCCTACCGGACCCCAGCCGTCTTGATCCGCCATAGCGCGACTTGCAAAATTCGAGTTTCGTAAAACAAAACAAATTTCGGCCGCTCCAAATTTTGACCAAATTTTTTTTTTTTTCCTCTATTCGTTTTTTTTTTTTTCTTCAAAATTTGGTCGGGCCTCGAATCTCACTCCCGACACCAATTGTTACAGATACGACTTTGATGGTATGGTGGGCCGAGCGGGATGGCCGCCGTATCCGTACAAGTTACCCCGATTGCACCCGGGGTTGACTAATCGCGCTATGCTGGCTCAATAGGAAAGAGAAGACACCCGGCTGGGTTATAATGACACAATACGACACCAGGGGTTCAGTTCTCAAGTATATTCGTACGGAAAAAGGTTAGATTACAAGGGCTAGAGGTATATTACAGGAAGACAGGCACTTAGACACACTCTTATATTAACCCTAGACAGACCACAGATAAACGGGACAACGCTGACTCACACGGGGTTTGATGGCTAGGAAAGGCAGATAGCGATGGCTCAAGGTGCACTCTTGGCTCAAAGCAGGGTACACGGTTCGGTCCAGAGATGCGGGGAGGTCTCGTCGCAGCGCTCAGAGGTGACGTTCTTTCTCAGGCCTCTCCAAACTCAGGCGCATCTGTTTCAGCGCTCGCAGGTCCGTCTTTCTCCAGCTGGGGGCGAATCTCACGTCACGTCCGGCAAGCGGCTGCGTATATCCGGCGGGGAGTGACACGCCCTCGGCTCGTTAGCTCCGCCCAGATGGAATCGGTCCGCCCTTCTCATTGGGTGCGTGCGGGGGGGGTTACTGGCTCCGCCCCCGACGAGGAGCTGACAGCCAGCCCCTTCGGGGTAACCCCGTGGAGCGCATGGTCTATGGCGCTAATCGAGCCGGTGTGAGGACGCATCCTCCCCCGCTCCGCCGCCATCTCCTCTGTTGTTGTTGTAATTGTTGGGGAAGAAGATGGAAGGAGGTATGGGAAAGGTCCTAAACTCACTACTGATGCCATATAATCACATTCTGGTGCAACGAAGAGTCATAATTAATGGAGACGAGGCCTTAACTGACATAGAATAAGAATAACTAGGAAGATGTCCGAAAGTTGTCTACGTGTGGTGCGGTGGACCTGGGCACGACATTTAATGGGGGAATAAGGGGAAGGTCGGCTCTACTGATTGTTATTTACATGCAATGGGACTAGGGAATGGGGGATCGGGGAAAGTTGGGGAGTATCGGAGAAAATAGGGGAATATTTACAAGCGGATATGGAGGCCAAATTCCATATTCGCAACAATATCTCTCTCTCTCTCTCTGCATCTCTCTCTCTCTCTCTCTCTGCATCTCTCTCTCTCTCTGCATCTCTCTCTCTCTGCATCTCTCTCTGCATCTCTCTCTGCATCTCTCTCTCTCTGCATCTCTCTCTCTCTGCATCTCTCTCTCTCTCTCTGCATCTCTCTCTCTGCATCTCTCTCTCTCTGCATCTCTCTCTCTGCATCTCTCTCTCTCTGCATCTCTCTCTCTGCATCTCTCTCTCTGCATCTCTCTCTCTCTCTTCATCTCTCTGTCTGCATCTCTCTCTCTCTGCATCTCTCTCTCTCTCTGCATCTCTCTGTCTGCATCTCTCTTTCTGCATCTCTCTGTCTGCATCTCTCTTTCTGCATCTCTCTGTCTGCATCTCTCTGTCTGCATCTCTCTCTCTGCATCTCTTTCTCTGCATCTCTCTGTCTGCATCTCTCTCTGCATCTCTCTCTCTCTCTCTCTCTCTCTCTCTCTCTCTATCTCTCTATCTCTCTATCTCTCTGTCTCTCTGTCTCTCTGTCTCTCTGTCTCTCTGTCTCTCTATCTCTCTATCTCTCTCTCTCTCTCTCTGCATCTCTCTCTCTCTCTCTCTTCATCTCTCTCTCTGCATCTCTCTCTCTCTCTGCATCTCTCTCTCTCTGCATCTCTCTCTCTCTCTCTCTGCATCTCTCTCTCTCTCTCTCGCTCTCTCTCTCTCTCTCTCTCTCTGCATCTCTCTGTCTGCATCTCTCTTTCTGCATCTCTCTGTCTGCATCTCTCTGTCTGCATCTCTCTGTCTGCATCTCTCTGTCTGTATCTCTCTCTGCATCTCTCTCTCTCTCTGCATCTCTCTCTCTCTCTCTCTCTCTCTCTCTCTCTCTGCATTTCTCTCTCTGCATCTCTCTCTGCATCTCTCTCTCTGCATCTCTCTCTCTCTGCATCTCTCTCTCTGCATCTCTGTCTCTGCATCTCTCCTGTCTGCATCTCTCTCTGCATCTCTCTCTCTGCATCTCTCTCTCTGCATCTCTCTCTGCATCTCTCTCTGCATCGCTCTCTGCATCTCTCTCTCTGCATCTCTTTCTCTGCATCTCTCTGTCTGCATCTCTCTCTCTCTCTCTCTCTCTCGCTCTCTCTCTCTCTCTGCATCTCTCTGTCTGCATCTCTCTCTCTGCATCTCTCTCTGCGTCGCTCTCTGCATCTCTCTCTCTGCATCTCTTTCTCTGCATCTCTCTGTCTGCATCTCTCTCTCTCTCGCTCTCTCTCTCTCTCTCGCTCTCTCTCTCTCTGCATGTCTCTGTCTGCATCTCTCTCTCTCTCTCTCTCTCTCTGCATCTCTCTCTCTACATCTCTCTGTCTGCATCTCTCTCTCTGCATCTCTCTCTGCATCGCTCTCTGCATCTCTCTCTCTGCATCTCTTTCTCTGCATCTCTCTGTCTGCATCTCTCTCTCTCTCTCTCTCTCGCTCTCTCTCTCTCTCGCTCTCTCTCTCTCTCGCTCTCTCTCTCTCTGCATGTCTCTGTATGCATCTCTCTCTCTCTCTCTCTGCATCTCTCTCTCTCTCTCTCTCTGCATCTCTCTCTCTACATCTCTCTCTCTGCATCTCTCTCTGCATCTCTCTCTGCATCTCTCTCTGCATCTCTCTCTGCATCTCTCTCTCTGCATCTCTCTCTCTGCATCTATCTCTGCATCTCTCTCTCTGCATCTCTCTCTCTGCATCTCTCTCTCTCTCTCTCTCTCTCTACATCTCTCTGTCTGCATCTCTCTCTCTGTCTACATCTCTCTGTCTGCATCTCTCTCTCTCTCTGCATCTCTCTCTGTCTCTCTCTCTCTCTCTGCATCTCTCTCTCTGTCTCTCTCTCTGCATCTCTCTCTCTCTGCATCTCTCTCTCTCTCTCTCTCTGCATCTCTCTCACTGCATCTCTCTCTCTCTCTCTCTCTCTGTATCTCTCTCTCTCTCTGCATCTCTCTCTCTCTCTGCATCTCTCTCTCTGCATCTCTCTCTCTCTGCATCTCTCTCTCTCTCTGCATCTCTCTCTCTCTGCATCTCTCTCTCTCTGCATCTCTCTCTCTCTCACTCTCTCTCTCTCTTTCTCTCTCTCTCTGTCGCCCCCTGCCGGCTGTTGCGATTTGGGTGTGGCATCATGGCGGCTGTGTGTGAGGAGCTGTGAGTACTGTGCTGTGTTGTCTTTCCTATCCCCATTTCACTCCCTTTGTGTCTTGTACGTGTTTGTGGAGTTTTCCCCGTGTTTTCCTCTCTTTGTCGAGACGAGAGAGAGAGAGAGCAGCTATTTGGAGGCAATGGCGGTAGGCCTTTCCCCGTTTTGGGCGTTGGTTATCGCGATAAAATTTTGGTTTCGTTTTTTTTCTCCTTGTCGTTAATCCGGCATCTTGCCGGAGTATAGACGTTCCACTTTAAATCATATTTATTTTCTTTCGTTTGGTTTAATTATTACTACCTTTTCCTTTTTTTCTTTTTAATCTCCTCAACCCGAGTTGTTAGGGTAAAACGGTGTTCCTTTGATTTTAGTCATGGCGACGACTCGTTCACAGCAAGACCCGCAAACATGCTCTAGTTTGTGTCCCTCCTGAAGGGATTCCGACCGAAGAGATCGTCTTGGTGGTTGGAGAAGTTATCGGAATCGAACATGTACGTGCTGCGTCACGTATGAACCAGAAGGTTGTGGTTTTTGTTGCGGATGAGCATCTAGTTCACGATGTCGTGAGTTCTGGGTTAACCACAGAGAGTGGTCACTTTGTTCTGGCCTCCCTCAATGGATGTCCCGGCAATGAAAATAATCGTCTCAAATTGTCCTCCCTTCGTGTCCAATGAAAAACTTGTGTCGGTTTTGTCTCGATATGGTACAATCGTTTCGAGCATCTCGATGATCCCCCTAGGGTGTCGCCATGAAAAAGCGAAGCACGTGATGAGCTTTCGACGGCAGCTTCACATGGTTGGTCTACTTGACGCATGGCGTATACAGCACCCTACAACATCTCAATACACATGGTGCCGTTGTGCTAGTGGGTTAATAACACTTGCAAGGCTTGATAGATGGTATATTAAATCCACTTTTAGAAACGTACTCGTGTCTTGTAATCATTTCCCTTCTACTTTCTCTGATCACCACCTGGTTGTACTTGATCTATCCTTTTTTCCGTCAATTCGTAAAAGTGCGTATTGGACTTTCAATACCAGCCTGTTGGAGGATTGCTGTTTTAAGGATGCTTTTCGTAGTTTTTGGGAAACTCTCATCCAAAGAAAACCTTGTTACTCTTCTGTTCAGTTATGGTGGGACAACGTGAAAGCCCAGATTCACGTCTTTTGTCAATATTTTAAGTCCTTTTCCACAAGCAAGAGTAAGATTGCTGTTTCTCTCTTATAAACTGAAATTTTACCCTTAGAGGAAGACTTGGCTAAGTCTCAAAATGGCAGGAAACTTCAGTTATTATTGGAGAAAAAAGCTTATTTAAGAGAACTGATTCATGAAAAAGTAATGCGGATGTCAGTTAGACTCAGAATCCAAAATGTGAAGTTCTCTGACACCCCAAACAAAAGTTTTTTCCAGTTAGAATGGGTTAAGAAGTCCCAAAGGCAAATGTTTTCCTTGTAAGCTAAGGGGAATATTACACAAAATGAAAGTGATGTTAAGATGCTTGTGAAAAGGTTTCTTTCTGGTTTATTTGCGGAGAAAGCTGTGTGTAAAGATATGGTTGATGATATGACGAATTACCTGCCTTCGTTGAGTTGTGACCAGTGTCAAGGTCTTGAAGAGCCATTTACTTTGGAGGAGCTAAGCACAGCTCTGCGTAGCTTTGAAGACTGAAAAGCCCCTGGGATCGACGGCCTTCCAATGGAATTTTTTGCAGCGTTTTGGGACATTTTGGGTCCAGAAGTACTGCTGGTGGTACAAGAAAGCTTACGCTCTGGCATACTACCCTCAGCTGTAGAAGAGCAGTGGTATGCCTTCTCCCAAAAGGTGGTGATCTCCGTCGGATAGAAAACTGGCGCCCCATCTCATTACTGTGTTCTGGCTACAAACTTTCTTCCAAATTGTTGGCCAATCGGCTAAAGGTTGTCATTGGCACAGATCAGAGTTACAGCATTCTGGGAAGATCAATCTCTGATAATGTCTTTTTAATTAGAGACTTGATTGACTGTGGCCTTAAGGAGGAAGAGGGGCTTGGGTTGATTTTCCTAGACATTGAAAAGGCTTTTGATAGCATTGATCACACTTACATGTTCCATGTTTTGCAAAAGTTTGGTTTTGGTGGAAAGTTTATAGGCTTTGTGAAATTGTTATACCACAATATATTTAGTTTGTGCAAAGTAAATAATCGTCTTTGTTCACCCATTCAGGTTCAGAGGGGTGTTCGGCAAGGCTGTCCTTTGTCAGGGTTGCTGTTTAGCCTTTCCCTCGAGCCACTACTCATAAGTCTGAGAGCCTCTCTTTCTGGCTTTGTGCCTCCTGCAGAAGAGAACCACATCATGGTATCAGCATATGCTGATGATGTCTGTGTAATCATTAAGAATGATAAGGACCTAACCATTCTTGTTGAGTGCTAACACAGGTTTTACCTTGCTTCACGTTTGCGGTGTAATTGGCAAAAGAGCAAAGCTCTGTGGGTGTCCTCAGCTCACGGTACATCCAGTAGGCTTCCCGTCACTCCCCCTCAGTCTCTTCCAAAAGACATAAGTTGGACAAGAGAAGGGGTTAAATACCTAGGTGTTTATCTTGGACCCAATCAGTACTCCCATATTACCTGGGAAGGAGTGGTAGAACAGGCAACCAAGCGGCTCAACAAATGGAAAAGGTTCCTTCCACAAATGTCCTTTAGAGGCCGAATACTGATTATTAACACCTTGGTCGCCTCTGTCCTGTGGCATAAATTTTTTTGTTTGCATCCACCAGAGGGCTTGCTTAAGGCTATTCAACAGACACTGGTAAATTTATTTTGGGGAGGTTACCACTGGTTGCGGATGGACGTACTTTGCCGCCCCTTGTCTCTTGGTGGCCAAGGGCTCATTGACCTAAAGTTTCGGCTGATGGCGTTTCGGCTGAAGTCAATACAACGTCTGCTCAATGCTGAAAAACTGCCCTGGCGCCCTGTGGCACAACGAATACTGAGGCAAGCTGGAATGCTCGGTTACGGCCTTGAGACTTTTTTGATCGAATCCCAAAAAGTTGATGTGTCGCACCTTCCACTGTTCTAGCAGAGCTTGTTGAATGCTTGGCAAGCCGTAGAGGTAAGCCGCCAAAAGGAGTCCTATGAGGTTAAAATGTTTGCGGGAGAACCTCTATTCCTCAACCCACTCTTTCCCCAGGTTCCCAAGAGCTGTGGTTTTGCCCAAAACTTCATTCCAGGTGGCATCAGAAATGTCTGGCATCTTCGTGACTCAGCAAATTGTGGTTGGAGATCTGCCAAGGAAGTCACTGAGATTACTGGTACCAGATCAATGAGAGCTGCAGGTCAGGTACTTGTCAAAGTCATTCGTACATTCTTTAGACTTGGGTTGCAGTGGAGTACTGGGGTTAAATGGGCATCCCATAATCCTTCGCTTCCTAACTTACTTGTTGCTTTCACCGGTTCTACTTTGTTCCCAGTCAGTACTGGCTCTTGTTTATTTAGTAGTCTTGAGAGTAAATCTATTTACCAGTTCTGTCTTTCATTGATTAATGTAAACACCTCTGCAGCAGGAGTTATGATAGTGAGGTGGCCTAGCTAAAAAATCTTCATTTTTGTGATAGAAGCACCAGATTTTCTAGATTTATAGCTTAATATATGTTTAATGAATCTGGATATTGGGGCATTGCAGATTGGCATTCTGATGACAGTGGCAACCATTTTCCAAAATGGCTGCCAGCGGTTACTGGAATAGAACACTTTGGTCACCCCCAAGCTGCTGTTACCATGTTTTCAGCACCACAAATATAATTTAAAGACCAGTTAAAGTGAAAAAAAATGTATTCCAATGTAGGACAATGTTAAATTAAAGAAATCTAACAACATGGTGTGATATAGTGGATTACACTGTAGCTGTATTACCAAAGACCATTTAACAATGTTCAGTGAACATACTAACAATTACACTGTAACAGTTTGAACATACGATATCTAACAATGTTCAGTGAATGTACTGAAGCCATTAAAGGGGCATTTTGCAGATTTTCAACCAATTTTTTATAGTGTGAAAAACACCTGCAGTGTTTTCTGTGTCTCTGGGGTGCAGTTCCAAAATGTGTGGTTCTTCCGGACACCTGCGTGTCATTTGATGTTTTTTGGGGTCAGATAATTTTAGGGTCAGCTCTCACATTCTCCTTCACAGAAGCAGAGGCCTGTGCACTGAAGAGCAGCCTTCTTACACTTGCAGCGCGTTCTGCAACCACTGTTGCAGCCACAAGAGATCAGCTCGTAGCAGGATTTTGATGCTTATGGTAATGTCGTCCAGTGGGGCTCATACAATCCTTCTGTCTTCACCCATCCCCAGTCAGTTGGTGATGGCAGCACAGGGTCTGGTAGCAGTGTCTTTCCCCAGATGTGACCACCCTGGTAAACTGCTCTCTTGACGTACTCAACCAGAGCAGCTCGGGTAGGTGGTATTTTCTGCACTGAGTTTTTCCGTAGAAAGAGCTTCCTTCTTGCATCGTCCACCTTGGTGCAGGTGCTTGTTCTGTCAAAGAGAAGTATGACAAACCTCTCAATAATGTTCATTGCATCATCTGGGATCTCGTTTGGTCCACTTGCCAGCATCAGTAGTGCATCTGTCAATTCTGGAAGCGACTTCCATGTAGACCATGCTGCCTTCTTTCCATATCCAGCAAAGCTGGATACGGTGTCAGCCTGTCAAAGCATGAAACATTGGAAGGGCACATGACATCTCTGGTCCGAGACATGCAGTCATTTGGTGGGCTGCCAGGTAGCGAAAGCTCTTGCCTGTTCCAAATGCTAGCCAGAGTTCACATCCAGATGGTAGTAGACTTATGGCAAACACAGCCAAGACCACAACATCAGTGTCAACAGTCCGAATCAGCACCTGTTGGTGGCCATGCTGTGCAGCATGTGATACGTGCAGTAGCATACGACTATCAGCCTCTTCATGGCTGCATGGGGCCAGGGTGTGGAGATCTTGAAATAGCTGTGTGCTGAGCACACCCTGCCCATCAGTGAGGACAACTTCCTTTTCGTCTTCACAGAACACCTGAAGGAGGACCCTGGACAAAGAAACTGAATAGTTCAGTTTTGTTGCTGTCAACCCGCAGAAAGTTCTGCCAGTTTCCTGGTATGGCAGCCTTCCCAACCACACGTCTCCTTACACCCTTTCCACGCTTGGCTCTTGCTGTGCCTTTCAGGGAGTCATCCTTGTAAGTATCCCAAACGAGGTCCACGCGTGACACTGCGCAGATGAGAAGAGATGTATGGGATGAATATCTGCTGGGCATATTCATCAAATGTCTTGGCACCTGCTGGCCTCATCATCTGAATGATGGCAGCTCCATCAAGAACTACACAAGTAGCATCAGGGGCTTTAGTCTGAGCTGGAGACAGGTCCTCCAGGCATGTCAGAAGGTCACTCTTGGCCCCAAGTCGTAATATTCCTCCATCGGAGAGCGCTGGTGGCCATGCTTGTTTTTTTGTTTTTTTTTGTTTTTTTTTGTATACAAGATCGAGGCTCGTGAAAGAGCTAACATTAATCACACAAAAAGACAAACCGACACACAAAACACAAAAAACAAGGGGAGCGGCAGACAAGATGGGGAGAGAAGGGGAAGGACACAAACACAACATTTGAGAGCAGGGACATCGGGAGGACTTGGGGGGAGGTGGGAGAGGAATAAAACATATGAACACTGCAAGGACTCTGGGGTGAATTACCGGGGGTAGAAAAGATCAAGGTTTTCGATGGGGGAAGATAAGAGATGGTGGTGAACAGCTGTTTTAAAGACCTGGAGGGAGGAGTGGGATTGAAGGGAGTGGGGGAGTTTGTTCCAGAGGCGGGAGAAAAGGGGAATGAAAGAGTGAAGGTGAGCAGAGAGCCTAGACTTTGGCAGTTTAACCATAAGAGGGTTGCAGGCAGATCTTGTGCGACCTGAAGGAATATTGGGGGGCAGAGCACAGAGAGAGCTGGGGGAGCAAGGCCGGAGAGGAGTCGGTAGAAGACAGAAAGACCACCAACCTGCCTGCGGTGAGTGAGTGAAAGGCCCTCGGAGTTGACTACATCGCAGGAGATTCCAATGATTCTGAAAGCTTTGGCCTCAACAGCGTGAAGCCGAGCAAGGTGTGAGGCAGGAGCACCAGCCCAGAGGGGGGAACAGTATTCCATTGAGCTGCGGATGAAAGCCTTGTATGTGGTGAGGAGCTCAGGGGTGCCAAGGAAGGACTTCGCACGACGGAGGATGCCCAGTCGAAACTGAAAGATTCATGGTTCTCATGCTGAAAGAAGTCTTCCAGGTTTCCATCTCTTGTGTGACAGCTAATGTAGAGTCGTGAGAACAGCTCGACATCACTTTTCATTGAGGTCAGCTGCTGCTTCTGCTTACTTGCCATCTTTTTTGTTGAGCCAACAAACAGTGTCAACCGGTTGCGGTGGATTGGGTCATCAATGGGCTTTGTTCTCTCCACAAGACATTCTTTTGTGAATGCTTGAAACTGCTGTTGACCAATCTTCTGTGCCTTTTTAACAGTCTCCACTGCCGATGGTTCAGCAATGTCTTTGCTGTCAAGGACAAGCAGGTCTTTGCTCTCCTCTTCAAATGGATTGCCCAGTTCTTCCAATACATTGATGAGGGAGCAGATGTCTTTCTTAAATGCTTTCTGCACACTTGCTGTCTGGTCATGGTGGAGCACCTCATCTCCTCTTACCATGAGCTGGTGTGCATCTTCAAAGTCCTCAATCACTGCGGCAACCTCAGGGCCAGCTACCATCCACCGCCGAAGGGCACTAGGGTTGTCTGTAAGACCTACTGCCCCTCCATCACTCTTGATGCAAGCATTATTTTGCTCATGTGCTTGGTCGATAGGGATTGCTGAGAAGACCCTGTTGCTCTTCTGAATGGTGAAATTCCCAGCATTGAATTCTCTGGCAACATCTGGGTGTCTTGTTGGTAGTTCAGACATGTCATGGAGATGAACTGGGATCCAGCGGGCATAGTTAGTGTGGTCCAGAGCAAAGAACCAGGGGACGAGTTCTGTCAGAGCATCGAGGTACATGCTGAAAGAGGACTGACGTAGGGATCGCACATAGACCAGTAAACACAGCTCCAATTCCATGACTGTTGCCTAGTACTGGAATTGAGGGCAGCTCTCGCCCCTCTTTCGGCACCATTCGTCAAAGCTCAAAGGATCGTCTTCTGTATCTGTGTCACAGTTACTGTAGGCCCGATGTTGCAGGATATATAATGCAGCCACTGTGACTTGGTGGGCACGTCGGGTGCGAGTAACATGTGCTGCACACAAGAAGGAGTCGGCAGTGCCTGCTGTTGTTATCTCCGCTTGTACCAGTGCTTCAACTCAGCCACTGCCTTTCAACCAATCACCCAGGGTCTTTAGAGCTGCCATCTCTATATGCAGGCCACCAAACATCACAACAATCTTGTCTTCCCCATACATCTCTGGCCACTTCCACTGGATCTGCTTGGCAATCGCATACAAGGGTTGATCAAATGCTAGTACCGGTGTCTGCTCAGCATTCAGATGTTGAACAGCCTTTCTGACTATGTCCATCACGTGTTTGATCATTGCCATGGTGTGGGCACTCTCGTGGAACAGAGGGAGTAGGGCACTTGGGCATATGATTTCCTCCCCGGCAGGCTGGTGACTTGCATGGTATGCAGCCCAGGACATGTTGTCCACACTCTGATTCTCTTCATCTTCAGATGGAAGTGCTATAATGTTCCGCACATTTTCTAGCCAGCAGTACTCTTCCTTGATGCTCTGGTCAGAGTTCTCCCTGCTCAAAGATGCCACAGTGCTAGGTGGTACAGGTGCCTTTGTGGTGCTACCGACAAAAGGTGGAACGTCTGTGTAGTAGCTTGGCAAATGGCCCACTGTCTTTTTGCCTGCAGAACCTCCAACAATCGCAATACTGCGGTCAACTCCTTGACCTGCAAAGGCAGGGAGTTGAAAGAGTGAGATACCTGTGCCATGGAAGGACTCCTTTGAGGTAGTTGAGCTAGGATTATGGTCAATATTATCAACCGCAGCAGTTGTGAAGACGCCACCACGCATCTTAGGAGGGCAGACCACCTGATCCTTGTGGTACTGCTGTATGACACTTTCTCCTAGCTGGGCTGACAGACGAAGCACATGGTCATATGTGATACTGACACCGAGATGTGAAAGCCGTTCCACAACTTCCCTCTTCCTGGTTTGTACTGCCAAAAGGCCAAAAATTACTTAATTGCCCCAAACGTTTAAATGTATGAATGTGCCTGCACATGTTGTGATGTGTGTGTGTGTGTGTATATATATATATATACATTGGAACAGGTGTTTCCTGAGTGGCATTGTGTCTGACGTTGACAGATGTGGATCCTTCAAGCCGCCTGTGCTTGACGCTGTTAAACTTAAGCAGTTGTGCGATGGTTAAGGCTGCTGACTTTGCTGGATATGCACTCTGGTCTCTGATGCTTGGACCTTCAAGGACCATATTTACCAGTGCCAGGAGTAGCTTCGGCACAGAATCTCTTTGGCAGCCTTCATGGAATCCAGTGAAGGGTTTCAGCTCAAACATGTGGCAACGTACAATGTTTGCAGCATGGCCCAAGTACACAGCATCACTGTCACTGTCCCATTCACATGCCTTAGTCAGGGCTGCACTAGAAAGCTAAAATCGCTCAACCTAACCTAGCTTGGCCTACTTTAGCTAGCTAGAAAACTAATTTAGCTAACTACAGTAAAACTCGCATAAGACGCCATCGTCTATCCCGTCAATTCGCTGAAGTCGTCATGGAAGTCAAAGTCCCGATTTTCTCGAATGGAAAATCAATTTGAATGACCAGGTCAAAGTCGTCATATACAAGTCGTCAATATCCACAAGTCGGCGCCCTCAGACCGGTCCCATCTAATACAAACAGCAGTAAAATCCTAGTCGTAAGTCGTCATAAGAAATTCCATGGCGCAGTGTATGCAGCCCACTGTACAGAGTGATGAGTCATTGTTTCGTTGAAACACAACACGCAGGCCAGTCTCGCTCAATCCAGTTCAAATTATAGCTAGCGTATGCAACTAGTAGATATGAAGCCTGACGATATACAAGCTTGACCTTCAAGTCGTCAAAATGACGGCTTTGTAAGTCGTCGAAATGACGATATACGCATAAGTCGGTCATTTTGACGACTTGCACAGAAGTCGCCAAAATGACGACTTATGCGTATATCGTCATTTTCGTAAGTCGGCACTAAAATGCTGGTCCCAAAAGTGCTGACTTATGCGAGTTTTACTGTAGTAAGCTAAAATTGCTCAACCTGGCCTAGCTTGGCCTAATATTATAGCTAGTCAGAAAGCTAATTTAGCAAGCTAGAAAGCTAAGATCGCTCACCTGATTCACTTCTTTATACACCGGGCCAGATGTATAACACTTTACCTATGGTGTTCAACATGTGTAACGATTATATAATATAATAGTTATTGCAGTTCAAATATAATGTTTAACATGCCTTGATGGATAGTCGACTGCACTGGTTGTGGCATGACGCATGTGCTGGCTGGCCTGCTAGTGGTGGGTGGGGGTGGCTGTGGAGGGTAGCTTCGCAGAAAATGTGTGTGAGTGACTGTGTGTGTGTCTAATCGTATTTTTCTTAATTTAATGTGTATTTAAATGTATTTATATATTTTTTTAAATCGTTTATGAATCAAATGGCTGCTATGGCCACCAGGGGGCGAGTTTCTGATGCCCCAATATCCATATTTGTTCTAAATATATTTGTCAACACATCTGCCGAATTTGGTGATTCTATCACAAAAATGAACGATTGTGGATATATATTGAGCTATGCCGCCCCTCTATGAGATGGAAAGCGCTTTTACCTAATGGCCCCCCTTCTGAGCCTGAATGGAAATCAATGTATGGTACACCCATATCAAAAAGGTCAGGTGATTTATTATGGAGACTGGCTCACAGGGTATTGCCAACAAACACTTTTGTAAACCGTTTGGATGCCATGGTATCGGTGATCTGTCCCTTTTGTAAAAATATTGAATTGTTTCATGGGTATGTTTATTGCATACGATTGTGTCCTCTTTTTCTTTTACTGAACAATGTGTTTGGTCAAGTTAATGTTCCTTTTTCTCTCTAGTTGTTTATTTTTGGCCTTGGGGTCACTTGAGCAAAGGAAAAATTGTTAATGTTTCTAAATTATTTATTGTCAAAGGCTAAACTGGCCATCTATTTGTTGCGAAAAGCGAAAATTAAGGGCAAGCCACCCGAGCAATGTAATGTGATCCTGCACTTCCAATCCCTGGTCACAACTCGGTTTAAACTGGAATTTAAGTATTATAGTAGAAATGCAAACATGAAGGATTTTGTTGAGACATGGTGTGTGGGAAAATATGCGGGGTAAATGAAAATGTATTCGACGTTTACATGTAGGTGTTTCCTTGTCCTTGCAATCTCTTGTTTTGGAATGTAGTACATTACATTGATTGTTTCTCCTTTTATTTGATTTTCTATGCCTTTGGTTGTATTCTCTTGAAAACTGTTTTTTGGTTTATTCTTGTTACCTTCGCAAAAGCGGAAGGTTATGTTTTGATCGCTGTGTATTTATTTGTATGTCTGTGTGTGTGTATGTTAATCGCATAACTCAAAAAGTATTCAACCGAATTGCATGAAATTTGGTGGGATGATTGGTTATTATACGGGACACATTTGATTAGATTTTGGGAAACAGATTTGCTCAAATTCTGACTATTTTTAACTCGATCGTATTTCACTCAAAGTTATGAGCGACTGAAGAAGAAGATGTCCATCCAGGACGTCATCACTATAACGCGATCTCCCGCGATCATTTCAACCTCAAAAAAAATTATAATTGCAGATTTGACAATAGATGAGGCATATTAACAAACGAATGAAACAGATTTGCTCAAATTCTGACTATTTTTAACTCGATCGTATTTCACTCAAAGTTATGCGCGACTGAAGAAGAAGATGTCCATCCAGGACGTCATCACTATAACGCAATCTCCCGCGATCATTTCAACCTCAAAAAAAATTATAATTGCAGATTTGTCAAGAGATGAGGCATATTAACAAACGAATGAAACAGATTTGCTCAAATTCTGACTATTTTTAACTCGATCGTATTTCACTCAAAGTTATGAGCGACTGAAGAAGAGGATGTCCATCCAAGACGTCATCACTATAACGCGATCTCCCGCAATCATTTCAACCTCAAATGAAATTCAAATTGCAGATTTGTCAATCGGGGAGGCATATTAACAGACGAATGAAACAGATTTGCTCAAATTCTGATTTTTAAAAATCGATCGCATTTCACATAAAGTTTGAGGTACTAAAGAAGAAGAAGATTCGTTTAGCTTCTCAGATAAAATAAATAATTCTGTCTGCAATTTCAGGTTAATTACCTTCGCAAAAGCGGAAGGTTATGTTTTGATCGCTGTGTATTTATTACCTTCGCAAAAGCGGAAGGTTATGTTTTGATCGCTGTGTATTTATTACCTTCGCAAAAGCGGAAGGTTATGTTTTGATCGCTGTGTATTTATTACCTTCGCAAAAGCGGAAGGTTATGTTTTGATCGCTGTGTATTTATTTGTATGTCTGTGTGTGTGTGTGTATGTTATTCGCATAACTCAAAAAGTATTCAACCGATTCGCATGAAATTTGGTGGGATGATAGGTTATTATCCGGGAACCATTTGGTTAGATTTTGGAATCGATCGGGTCAAAGGTCATGAAAAGGTCAAAATCGTCTTTTTACCATAGCGCGGTCAATTTGTGTCCAATTTGTATGAAACTAATGCCAAAATGTTCAGAATTCAATGCCCAATCTTGTGATATGCGACATGACACTCTGACGTCATAACCCTTGTTACCTTCGCAAAAGCGGAAGGTTATGTTTTGATCGCTGTGTATTTATTTGTATGTCTGTGTGTGTGTATGTTAATCGCATAACTCAAAAAGTATTCAACCGAATTGCATGAAATTTGGTGGGATGATTGGTTATTATACGGGACACATTTGATTAGATTTTGGGAAACAGATTTGCTCAAATTCTGACTATTTTTAACTCGATCGTATTTCACTCAAAGTTATGCGCGACTGAAGAAGAAGATGTCCATCCAGGACGTCATCACTATAACGCGATCTCCCGCAATCATTTCAACCTCAAATGAAATTCAAATTGCAGATTTGTCAATCGGGGAGGCATATTAACAGACGAATGAAACAGATTTGCTCAAATTCTGATTTTAAAAAATCGATCGCATTTCACATAAAGTTTGAGGTACTAAAGAAGAAGAAGATTCGTTTAGCTTCTCAGATAAAATAAATAATTCTGTCTGCAATTTCAGGTTAATTACCTTCGCAAAAGCGGAAGGTTATGTTTTGATCGCTGTGTATTTATTACCTTCGCAAAAGCGGAAGGTTATGTTTTGATCGCTGTGTATTTATTTGTATGTCTGTGTGTGTGTGTGTATGTTATTCGCATAACTCAAAAAGTATTCAACCGATTCGCATGAAATTTGGTGGGATGATAGGTTATTATCCGGGAACCATTTGGTTAGATTTTGGAATCGATCGGGTCAAAGGTCAAGGTCAAGGTCATGAAAAGGTCAAAATCGTCTTTTTACCATAGCGCGGTCAATTTGTGTCCAATTTGTATGAAACTAATGCCAAAATGTTCAGAATTCAATGCCCAATCTTGTGATATGCGACATGACACTCTGACGTCATAACCCTTGTTACCTTCGCAAAAGCGGAAGGTTATGTTTTGATCGCTGTGTATTTATTTGTATGTCTGTGTGTGTGTATGTTAATCGCATAACTCAAAAAGTATTCAACCGAATTGCATGAAATTTGGTGGGATGATTGGTTATTATACGGGACACATTTGATTAGATTTTGGGAAACAGATTTGCTCAAATTCTGACTATTTTTAACTCGATCGTATTTCACTCAAAGTTATGAGCGACTGAAGAAGAAGATGTCCATCCAGGACGTCATCACTATAACGCGATCTCCCGCGATCATTTCAACCTCAAAAAAAATTATAATTGCAGATTTGACAATAGATGAGGCATATTAACAAACGAATGAAACAGATTTGCTCAAATTCTGACTATTTTTAACTCGATCGTATTTCACTCAAAGTTATGCGCGACTGAAGAAGAAGATGGCCATCCAGGACGTCATCACTATAACGCAATCTCCCGCGATCATTTCAACCTCAAAAAAAATTATAATTGCAGATTTGTCAAGAGATGAGGCATATTAACAAACGAATGAAACAGATTTGCTCAAATTCTGACTATTTTTAACTCGATCGTATTTCACTCAAAGTTATGAGCGACTGAAGAAGAGGATGTCCATCCAAGACGTCATCACTATAACGCGATCTCCCGCAATCATTTCAACCTCAAATGAAATTCAAATTGCAGATTTGTCAATCGGGGAGGCATATTAACAGACGAATGAAACAGATTTGCTCAAATTCTGATTTTTAAAAATCGATCGCATTTCACATAAAGTTTGAGGTACTAAAGAAGAAGAAGATTCGTTTAGCTTCTCAGATAAAATAAATAATTCTGTCTGCAATTTCAGGTTAATTACCTTCGCAAAAGCGGAAGGTTATGTTTTGATCGCTGTGTATTTATTACCTTCGCAAAAGCGGAAGGTTATGTTTTGATCGCTGTGTATTTATTTGTATGTCTGTGTGTGTGTGTGTATGTTATTCGCATAACTCAAAAAGTATTCAACCGATTCGCATGAAATTTGGTGGGATGATAGGTTATTATCCGGGAACCATTTGATTAGATTTTGGAATCGATCGGGTCAAAGGTCAAGGTCAAGGTCATGAAAAGGTCAAAATCGTCTTTTTACCATAGCGCGGTCAATTTGTGTCCAATTTGTATGAAACTAATGCCAAAATGTTCAGAATTCAATGCCCAATCTTGTGATATGCGACATGACACTCTGACGTCATATTTGTATGTCTGTGTGTGTGTGTGTGTGTATGTTATTCGCATAACTCAAAAAGTATTCAACCGAATTGCATGAAATTTGGTGGGATGATTGGTTATTATACGGGACACATTTGATTAGATTTTGGGAGCAATCGGGTCAAAGGTCAAGGTCAAGGTCACGAAAAGGTCAAAATCGTATTTTTGTTGTTCTGTTCCCTACACTCCCATGCCAAGTACAGAACAGTAGCTGCGGCGAAGGTATGCGCTCTACCGAGTGCCCGTTCTAGTTGACGCTTGTTTTTGTAGTTTTAGGCTGGTTAAAAAAAATAATCCTGTTTATCATCGCCGCCCGCCCCATAAAAGTCGTCCGCCCCTAAAAAAATATATATATTTTTTTGCTCGCGAAGTCAGTAAAATCCGTTCCCGCTCAGTGGAACAGGTTCGAATTTTGTGTGTGCTTGCGTACTGTCTGAGCCAAGTTCCATGTGCTCGAACTTCGCCGATCTGCAGGAGACCAATGAGGCAAACGTCTTCAATAATGTCTATGCCAAAGCCAATCTCACATGCAACGATGCAACAGAGAAGCCACACTACACGGCTGGCTATGAAGATGTGTGCTATTTCTGTGGCTGTGTTGAGGAGCTGAGTACCACAGATGAGTCATATCCTATATGCAGTACCTGCAGTAAGAGTCCTACTGCCGAGAAGAGGCCCACTCGGAAGTTCAAGAAGTAGTTGGTATTCTGAAGGAGAAGCCAAATATCATCGGCAAACGGGAGAGCCTCACGTGATAATTATTGCTGTGGATTACTAGTCAAAAAATTAAACGAGCGCTCCACTACATGTAGTAGTAGGTGATGATAGATACATGAATAAATGGCAACCATCATTCTATTGGTGTTGAACTCTACTTAACATGTATGAGTGCTATAATAGCAGTAGCTGCTGATAGATAGATACATGTATGAGTGCTATAATAGCAGTAGCTGCTGATAGATAGATACATGTATGAGTGCTATAATAGCAGTAGCTGCTGATAGATAGATACATCTATGAGTGCTACAATAGCAGTAGCTGCTGATAGATAGATACATCTATGAGTGCTACAATAGCAGTAGCTGCTGATAGATACATACATCTATGAGTGCTATAATAGCAGTAGCTGCTGATAGATAGATACGTCTGTGAGTGCTATAATAGCAGTAGCTGCTGATAGATAGATACATCTATGAGTGCTATAATAGCAGTAGCTGCTGATAGATAGATACATCTATGAGTGCTATAATAGCAGTAGCTGCTGATATATAGATACATCTATGAGTGCTGTAATAGCAGTAGCTGCTGATAGATAGATACATCTATGAGTTCTGTAATAGCAGTAGCTGCTGATAGATAGATACATCTATGAGTGCTATAATAGCAGTAGCTGCTGATAGATACATCTATGAGTGCTATAATAGCAGTAGCTGCTGATAGATACATCTATGAGTGCTATAATAGCAGTAGCTGCTGATAGATACATACATCTATGAGTGCTATAATAGCAGTAGCTGCTGATAGATAGATACGTCTGTGAGTGCTATAATAGCAGTAGCTGCTGATAGATAGATACATCTATGAGTGCTATAATAGCAGTAGCTGCTGATAGATAGATACATCTATGAGTGCTATAATAGCAGTAGCTGCTGATATATAGATACATCTATGAGTGCTGTAATAGCAGTAGCTGCTGATAGATAGATACATCTATGAGTTCTGTAATAGCAGTAGCTGCTGATAGATAGATACATCTATGAGTGCTATAATAGCAGTAGCTGCTGATAGATACATCTATGAGTGCTATAATAGCAGTAGCTGCTGATAGATACATCTATGAGTGCTATAATAGCAGTAGCTGCTGATAGATACATACATCTATGAGTGCTATAATAGCAGTAGCTGCTGATAGATACATCTATGAGTGCTATAATAGCAGTAGCTGCTGATAGATAGATACATCTATGAGTGCTATAATAGCAGTAGCTGCTGATAGATAGATACGTCTGTTAGTGCTATAATAGCAGTAGCTGCTGATAGATAGATACATCTATGAGTGCTATAATAGCAGTCGCTGCTGATAGATAGATACATCTATGAGTGCTATAATAGCAGTAGCTGCTGATAGATACATACATCTATGAGTGCTGTAATAGCAGTAGCTGCTGATAGATAGATACATCTATGAGTGCTATAATAGCAGTAGCTGCTGATAGATGGATACATCTATGAGTGCTATAATAGCAGTAGCTGCTGATAGATAGATACATCTATGAGTGCTTTAATAGCAGTAGCTGCTGATAGATAGATACATCTATCTGATCATCAGGTAACAGATCTGATCCGGCGTTTGCACCTGGATTTCTTGTTACTGCAAGAAACGCATGGAGATCTGAATGGCCAAGCCCAGTGGAGAAGGCTAATGAAGGGCCAGTGGTTCCTCAGTGATATCAATTGTCTCACTGCTGGAATTGCTTTCTTTGTCTCCTCCTCATTAACACTCTCACAAGTTCAATATAATGAAATAATTCCCGGACATCATGCTTGTCTTCAATTCACTGCCAATAATCAAATCTTTGTTTTTGTAAACATATATGCTCCCTGTAAGATTGCTGAAAGGCACAACTTCTTTCTAAAGCTAGAGGATCTTCTGAGTACAATTGACTTAAATTGCTCTTTTATAATGAGTGGCGACTTCAACTGCACTCTTGACCCTGCACTAGATAGAAACAGTGCGGAGCCACATCCAAGATCTGCCAAACCCTTGGAGAAAATCATCAAGACGACCGGATTAATAGATGTCTGGCGTATTCAGCACCCGATGCAACGGCAGTTTACTTGGTCTAGATGTACATCTCAGATGCACACACTGGCCAGGTTAGACAGAATTTATGTCAATACTGTAATGCTCGACAAGATATTGAAATCTGATATCGTGCCTTCACTTTTCTCTGATCACCTGGCTGTAACTTTGTCCTTTAAGCTTGCTCTGCAGCAACATGGCAGTCCATATTGGAAGTTCAATGTCATGTTGCTGGAAAATGCTGCTTTTTGTGAAGCTTTCAAAGTGTTTTGGATTAGCCTCAAAGAAAGAAAGAATAATTTTGATAACCCGATATTATGGTGTGACTACGCTAAGGCACAGATCGCTGTCTTTTGCCAACAGTTTAATTATTTCTCTTCTTTTAGTGTAAAAAGGGAGAGGTTCACACTAGAAAAGGAAATAATGAAGTTGCAAACTGATGTGGCAAATAGCCCCAATATAACAAATAATCATTTGCTCATGGAAAAGAAGACTCTACTAAACAACCTAGTCGAATACCAAGCAAAAGGTGCAATGGTCCGTCTACGGATGGATCAGCTATATACAGACTTGGCATTTAATATGGAATATTTTTTTGTGGGGGTGAACTTACTTTTCAAGATGACTTAGAACCAAAAGTTCATTGGAATTATGTTGAAATTATTCTAGATTTTGTTAATGTGACCTTTAAAAGAAACAAAAACCACATTTGACATTTCGAAGCAAATAAATTGATCCTTGAAAGTGATGTAAACTGATATCGAACTCAATTCACGGACAGTACTATGTTAAACTTCTGTAGAGTTTTCGTTTTCCAGAAGTATCTCTTTATTTTGCACATTATCCAAAAATTGTTTCAACAAAAACAAAAGCTAAATTATGACTGGGATTACGAACAGTAAAATTACAGTTCAGTACTTCGTGTAACCCCCACGAGAATTCAGGAGAGCACGTACACGCCGAGGCATGCTGTTCACGAGATTTGCCAAGGTTTGGACAGGAATCGCTTGCCATGCAGTGACAATAGCCTGCTGCAATTCACGCACAGAGGTAGGCTGCTGGTCCAAGTTGTCGATTTGCCGCGTTAATTCTGCCCACAAGTTCTCTATCGGATTCATATCCGGGGACATGGCAGTCCACCCCATATGCTCCACACCACGGTCAGCAAGAAAGTGTTGGATCATGCGAGCACGATGAGGCCGTGCATTGTCATCTTGGAAGACAAAGTTTCCTCGAAAGGCTGCACGAGCAAATGGAAGCAATGTTTCTTCCAGAATGACCCTGTACTTGAACTGGTTCAGGTTTCCATTCAGAACAACCAGGTCAGTTTTGCCCCCTGCATGAAAAGCAGCCCAAACGGTCACCCCACCACCTCCAGCTTGGACTCTTGGCACTATACAATCTTCTTTGTGGGCTTCATGCACTTGTCTGCGCACTCGGACGCGGCCATCTTGACGATAGACCAGAAATCTAGACTTGTCACTGAAGGTCACGTGATTCCAGTGTCCTGGCTGCCATTGACGGTGCTCTCTGGCCCACTGCAATCAGCGCTACCTGTGTTTTCTGGTCAGGCATGGCTTTCTCAGGGGACGCATGGCATGATAGCCTGCTTGAACCAGTCGTTGGTTGACTAGCCTTCTGGATACAGGCACATTTGTCAGTTGCTGCCACTCAGCCCCAAGCCGATTAGCTGACTTGGTACGGCCATTGCAGACTAACCGGGCAGCTGGTGATCATCTCTCCTTGTGGTTCTGCTTGGACGTCCTGGCCTCGGTATTGGAGTAGGGACACCCCTCTGAGCATTTCGTTTCAGGATCTTTGACACTTGACCTTGAGTGATGCCATACTGCCGAGCAACAGCACGCTGTTTCATGCCAGAATTTCGTAAAGCCACCACTCCATGACAAACAGGATTGTCAAGTTGACGGACCATCTCCAGAGGAAGCGGCAATAACTTTTGTAGACGTGCAGCAGTTGTTTTCCACTAATACAGAACGCAACAACCCTTATATACCCGATTGTGAAGCCAATCGTCAAATGTACCTGTCCTTACATTTTGTCACGCCACCTGTGATATAATCCTGTTATTGACTTCTTGCTGCGAAAGACAATCAGTGACATGGTTCTTTCAACAAAGAAATCACCGAAGGGTAAAATATACTCACCAGATTGATATACTGAGTTCAGAAAGTAAACTCAAGTCAAGAAAAAATATATATTCCATATTAAATGCCAAGTCTGTAATGTAGATGCACTGACCAAATTTTTTTCCCATTTTGATAAAAAGACTACCAATCAAAGGCAAATTGAAACCTTAAAGCTCTCAACTGGTAACACTGTGACATCACAAGATAATATAAAGAGGGAGGTTTGTAACTTATTTTCAGACCTGTTTATGGCAAATGATGTTGACGATGGCTCAATAAGTTATTTCACATCTGACTTACCCATGCTAGGTGCTGCTCAAAGGGATCAGCTTGGCTCCTTACTTTCCTTGGAAGAGGTTACACTTTCCCTTGCTTCTTTACCTACGGGTAAATCTGGATTGGACGGCCTCCCAATAGAGTTTTATAAATCCTTTTGGCCCTTAGGCCCAGAACTATTGGAGGTCTTTAATAGTTCATTACGTTGTGGTGACTTGCCGATGAGCTGCCGAAGAGCAGTAATTAGTCTATTACCCAAGAAAGGAGACCCTCAGCTCATTGATAACTGGCGTCCAATCTCTCTTCTAACTTCAGATTATAAAATATTTTCTAAAGTTCTAGCTCGACGCATCGCCCCACTTCTAGAGTCGTTGATTCAAAGTGATCAGTCTTTCTGTATCCCTAACCGACAGATACACGATAACATTTATTAAATTAAGAGATCTATGAGATGTGTGTAAAATAAAAAATGACAATCTTGGTTTGATTGTGCTTGACCAAGAGAAGGCTTTTGACCGTGTAAGTCATGTATACCTTTTCAAGGTCCTTGAGTGTTTTGGACTTGGTCCTGTTTTTCTCTCCATGGTAAAACTGCTCTATAATGGCATTTCCTCAATACTCAGAGTAAACTCTGAACTGACTTCACCTGTAAAGGTTGGAAGGGGTATCCGTCAGGGATGTCCTTCATCTGGTATTCTGTACTCTTTAACCATTGAGCCTCTTTTAATCAAAGTCCGCAGCATCTTAACCGGATGCAGAAATTTGCTCACAAGGCCTGTGAAAGTCTCTGCATACGCTGACGATATTTGTGTCATCGTACATAATAGCGATGAGATCAAGAAACTGGTGGACTGCTTGGACTATTATGGTTTAGCTTCTTCAGCTCTGGTAAACTGGAACAAGTGCCAGGCGATGTGGATGGGCCCATGCCAGCTGCCTATGCCTGTCCTTCCGAAACACCTCACCTGGTCCCTCAACAGAATGAAGTACCTTGGTGTTTTCATCGGTGATGCAGCAACACAAGCGAAAAATTGGGAGGGTCTCGCTGACTCTCTCGAACAAAAGCTGCGGAAATGGAAAGGGTTGCTGGCTTTGCTTTCATACCGGGGACGTGTCCTGGTCATCAACAATCTAGCAGCATCTATACTGTGGCACAGAATCGAAGCCATTCCACCTCCCGAACACTTTCTGCTGAATATACAGAAGACAATAATAAACTTCTTCTGTAGTGGAAAACATTGGCTTCGTCCAGAGATCTTGAATCTTCCCTTAGAGGAAGGTGGGCATGGTCTTGTGGACATCGTATGCAGGGCAATGGCATTTGGCATCGCCTCAATCTGGCGGCTTCTCTATGGTCCATCAGACCTAGCCTGGAGGTCCACTGCTCTCCTCCTCCTCTGTCAAGCCGGCATGCTAGATATTCATCTGGTCTATTCCTAATGAACATGAAATGTATTGATCTGTCCTTGCTTCCACCATTTTACAATACTAGGGCATGCCCGTACGTGGGTGCCCGTTCCTTGCCAAAAAAAAAAAAAAACGCTACCCGTACGCTCTACCCCGCCCGTACGCCCGTAAACAAAAAAAACAACGCTCTTCGCTTCCGCCCTTCGCTCTGACTGAATTGGGAGAAATAATGCGCATAAGAAATCGAGAAATTATTATTTTCTCCGGAAGAAATCGAATTACGAACCGTAATGGCGCAGGCTCTCGGGCTCGCAACAACGCGTTCTGTGATTGGCTGCCGGAAGTGAAGTCTTCACTGTCGCAAATGTGAAGCGATGAATACGATGAATCGCAAATTAGTTTTTATTAGTTTTAAAACATAGTTTAACGGCAACATAGTTTGCCGACGGGAAATAAATGAATACGCTCTCAAATGTGCCATCCGAGGCAGAGTCTGTTTGCCACGTTCGGCACACGTGATAGCTCGCTGCTCTCTGATTGGTTGAATCGTTTTTTGGACATAGCTCGGTAACTACTTCTGCGATTAATTTAAAACCTTGAAAAGGCACATCCTCGGGTCCCCAGCAATATACCTGGCAAGTTTCAAGTATATCGGACCGGTAGTTGTCGAGAAACAGCGGTCACAGACAAACATACATACAAACATACATACAAACATACACACAGAGATTAGTGGAATTATAGATAGATAGATAATTTTAAATGCTTGGCGTGTTTTCATGGTCGACCGTGATTATGTTTCCGACAACCAAGAGATGTTTTTCAGTGAGCCTCTTTTCTACAACTCACTTTTCAAAAGAATAAGAACGGAACGCTCCTTTGTTGATTATTTTGTTCAGAATGGTGTCCATCACGTTGCTGATCTAATGATTGAGAAAAAGAGATGGTTAAGTGTTGCAGCACTTGCGAATAAAGTTGGCATGCGGTCTAACCGCATAATATCTGCTGTGCTATGTGAAATACTTAGCGTATACCGCAAAGTTAAAGTGCACTGGGAGCAATCGTCTCGCACTGGTGATGGCCCAATTGTTTGTGAGCCAAGCCTCTGTTTCCCAAATTTAGAAGTCACCCCCACTGTAATGAATTCTGGTACAATAATAAAATATTTACCAAAAATACGTTTTGGATCTGCAGGTCTGGAAAATAGTGCAATATACCAGGCCTGCGTCAAAGCAATCCAGCCCTGCTATGGAACTTGGCAGTCAAGGAAGTGGCACAATTGCTTGCCTACAGAATACCCCTTCCAACCTAACTGGAAAGCCTATTACCATATACTTATTCCAAAGAAAACTGCCGACCTGTCGTGGAGGTTGGCACATTGGGTATTACCCACCAATAAGCTCTTACATGTTTTTTCCCCTGAAATATCTGGCCATTGTCCCTTCTGTGGTGCTCTTGAGACCTTGTCACACGCCTTTGTTGAATGTGCACGCTTGATTCCTTTATTTGGTTTGCTACATGAAATGTGTACGACGCTTTCTTTAAACTTTACCTTGAATTCTTTCATTTTTTGCTTTGTCTCAAACACACACCAAATAGAAGTGGTTCTAGCGAACTTTCTCGTTGCCATGGCAAAGAAAGCAATATACCGCACGAGGAAAATGCAAATTGAAAATCCTACAAGATGTGCAGATAACCTCCCGGCCTGTTTTAAAGGACTTGTTCTAGCCCGTATTAAAATGGAATTTTGTTTCTATACATATATGGATAAAGTATTGATCTTCAAAAGTATATGGGCATTGAATAATGCGCTTTGCTCTGTGCAAAATGGTGTGCTGATCACAGATTGATCACTCCTCGAGCATGATATGTTTTTTTGTGAGGAGCAAAACACTTTATTATTTTTTTTCCCGTTTCTTTTCTTGATGTACTAATGGCTTTCATGTAAATGTTCCCTTTAAAA
The DNA here is from genome assembly GCF_964187855.1 of Myxine glutinosa. Taxonomy (NCBI): domain Eukaryota; kingdom Metazoa; phylum Chordata; class Myxini; order Myxiniformes; family Myxinidae; genus Myxine; species Myxine glutinosa. The sequence goes on along the minus strand of NC_136274.1, from coordinate 73,576,882 downwards.
TGGTTTTGCTTGTTTTTTTATATTTGTTTTGTGAAATGATCTGTGAAATGGTTTTATTTATACTTTTACAAAATATACTTTTTGATATTTTTGTAATAAAAGGATGTAAAAGTCAAGTCTCTCTCTCTCTCTCCTCTCTCTCTCTCTCCTCTCTCTCTCTCTCTCTGCATCTCTCTCTGCATCTCTCTCTGCATCTCTCTCTCTCTCTCTCTCTCTCTGTATCTGTCTCTCTCTCTCTCTCTCTCTCTCTCTCTGCATCTCTCTCTGCATCTCTCTCTGTCTCTTTGCGTCCGTCCGTCCGTCTCTCTCTCTCTCTCTCTCTCTCTCTCTCTCTCTCTCTCTCTCTCGCTCTATCGCTCTATCGCTCTCTCTATCGCTCTCTCTGCATCTCTCTCTGTCTGCATATATATTGTTGCGGACGCGGTTAAAGATGTTATTTTACCGAGCGGTTGGTATTACCGCGACCGAACAGTTATTCCCCGATTAGAACCCGATTCCACCCAAACGTTGGCCGGATCGCACCGCGGCTGCTCAATGAGGGAAAAGACTAAAACGACGAATGCAAAGAGGAAGACGAAGGCAAAGAAAGGTTTGGAAATACAGTGATCCCTCGTTTATCGCGGGGGTTACGTTCCAGAACCCCCCGCGATAGACGAAAATCCGCGAAGTAGCGACCATATTTTTATTTTATTATTTATATATATTTTAAAGCTTTATGACCCTCCCCACACTCTTATTAACCTTTCCCATACTCTTATTAACCTTTCCCATACTCTTATAAACACTTCCTATACTCTTAAACACTTTTTACACTCTTAAACATACGTAATTTTAACAACATATAAAATTCTAATGGGTACTCACCATTGAAGATACTGTAGCGACCCATGGGTTCCCCAAGCAAGACCAGCATTAGAATCTCCTTGCTCCAGCCGGTGACGTCACCGGCGGGAATCCCCGGCGCCAGAGTGGCTGGTCACGTGACCGCCAAAGCGTGCCGCGCGTGCGGGTATAATCAGCTACACCTGTTGATCACGTGACCACCAAGCACGCCACGCTTGAGAGGCATGGCTTTCGGTTTCTGGTTGTGCTTTATAATTCAGCCCGATAAACGGGCTTTTCAGTGTTCCCGAGTTGGTTTTGAGAATAAATATCTTCTCGGACGAGTTTGTGTCTTGCCTGTCATTTCGTCCGTATCAAGCAAGAGCCCCGGCTCTTCAATACTAGAACTTGCGTGATGAAGATGATGATGAATTAGCTGTGCAGTACTGATGACGATGAAGGTGATGATGATGAATGTACTGCACAGCCAGAAAGAGCATTACAGTTACCCATTACGTGGGTAACTAGCGCAAGTGGAGGCTGCCGCATCTGCGTTTTCCATACGCACGACTCTTTGTCTCTTTGTCTACTCTTCTACTGTACACTATGTACAGTATTTTGTTTCTTGTAATATGTTTTAAATACTGTATTTTTCTTATTTTTTTACGTTTTTTAATTTTTTAGGCTAGAAAATGCTTATTTTACCACAAAAATATTTAAAATAATAGTATATAAAAATACATTTATACCGAAAAATCCCGCGATATAGCGAAAAATCCGCGATATAATTTTACATATACTAGCGAGAAAAACCCGCGATGTACCGAAGCCGCGAAAAGTGAACCGCGATATAGCGAGGGATGACTGTACTACTAAATTTATTTACTATTTACACACATAAGCAAAAAGAAAGCAGTCACGTTTATTTACAACACATAAGACGCAGGTGACACAGTGCAAATACTAGCTTACCTACAGTCTTAATTAACCCAGGACAGAACAAACAAAAGACAGACTCACGCGGGGAATGATGACAGGAATGGCAGGAGGTGGATGGCTGGAGGGGGGAGGAAGGCACGGAGCTGGCTGGAGCTTTGGTGGAGGTGAACGCTTGGTGGAGCTTGGTGGAGCCTTGGTGGAGGTGAACGCTTGGTGGAGCCAACACGGAGCTTGGTGGAGCCTTGGTGGAGGTGAACGCTTGGTGGAGCCAACGCGGAGCTTGGTGGAGCCTTGGTGGAGGTGAACGCTTGGTGGAGCCAACGCGGCTGGTGGGGGGTTGGTGGAGGTGAACGCTTGGTGGAGCCAACGCGGAGCTTGGTGGAGCCTTGGTGGAGGTGAACGCTTGGTGGAGCCAACACGGAGCTTGGTGGAGCCTTGGTGGAGGTGAACGCTTGGTGGAGCCAACGCGGCTGGTGGGGGGTTGGTGTGACGGGTTCTCTCTCCTTCCCTCACAAGCTTCAGGACTCTTTCTCTCTCTTTCTTAGTCCCACCCAGTCCAACAACTTCCTCTCTTGCTTAGTCCAACTCAAGGCCTTTCTGTCTTCTGATCTCCTCCCTCCTCGACTCTCTCCGGGGGCCTCTGCCTCGGGTTATATAAGCCCCACCCTTGACCCTTTTGCGAACCTCCCCAAAACGTTCTCTCTCCGCCCTCTAAAGCCAACCCCTCGTTCTGGGTTGGTCGGCAAGGGCTGGTTCACTCCTCCCCTCTATGACGAGGTGGGGACCCGCCTTTCTTCCCCAACCCTGCCTCGTGGCCAATGGTGGATAAAGAGAAAACCGCCCAAAATGCAGTTGGCAATTGACGAAAAGGGGGAACGGAGGTTTTGGGAATGGGAATGAAGGGAATCTATCTCTTTCACTTGGTGCAATGGAGTACTTCTATTAATGGGAGACACAGCCTTACCCTAAAACACAGAATAAGATATAACTATCGAACAGGGGTATTCTATGATTGGCTGACGTGTATGCTTGTGGACTAATTATGGGACGCCCTTTTGACCTTTACACAGCTCCGGAGGCAGGAGGCGCAGACTCAAGCAATATTCATCACCAATTTACCACAATACAACACAATCAAAAAAATACAGTCCTCATATCCGCAACAATATATCTCTCTCTGTCTGCATATATATCTCTCTCTCTCTGTCTGCATATATATCTCTCTCTCTCTATCTGCATATATATCTCTCTCTCTCTGTCTGCATATATATCTCTCTCTCTCTCTGTCTGCATATATATATCTCTCTCCCTCTGTCTGCATATATATATCTCTCTCTCTCTCTCTGCATCTGCATCTCTCTGTCTGCATCTCTCTCTTATACCTTGCTGACTGTCGCTCTCTCTTTCTCCCTCTCTATTTCCTCCCACCCCTTCCCAGACCATGCCTTTCTCCACTCCCACTCACTCCCTTCCCTCCCTCTCACCACCCCTATTAATGCCTTAATGATATTGAAAGCAAATGATAGAGACAGACAGACACACTCTGAGACTTTTACCATACTGGGTCGGCTCTCTTGTGTAAATTTCCTATGGCTGTGCTTTTATCATAGGTCCAATTAAATGTCTTAGTTTTGCTTTTGCTTCTGTAAAAAAAATGCGTTTATGTGGATTGTAAATCTGGAATCTCAATTGCTGTTTTCATTTTAATATTTTTTGAGGTATTCTGTTTCTGCTACCAAGCCCCTTTTCCTTTTTTCCTTCGGGAAATGCTGATATTTTGATGCTTTTTAGCCCTTCTGGCACCTTGCCTTCTAACGGTTTGAACTGGCACACCCAGTTTGGGGGTAATTCAATTGGAGCTTTTGAAAATAGAGCAAAGGGAAAATCATGACTGTTGCTGCATGCAAGTGTCAGTTAGTTCTCTGGTGCAGGTTTGACATTGATTTGTCACCTGATGGTTTGATATTGACTTGCCACCCCATGGTTTGATATTGACTTGCCACCCGAGGGTTTTATATTGACTTGCCACCCGATGGTTTGATATTGACTTGCCACCCGATGGTAGATATTGACTTTGCCACCCGATGATTTGATATTGACTTGCACCCGATGGTTTGATATTGACTTGCCACCCGATGGTTTGATATTGACTTGCCACGCGATGGTTTGATATTGACTTGCCACCCGAGGGTTTTATATTGACTTGCCACCCGATGGTTTGATATTGACTTGCCACCCGATGGTAGATATTGACTTGCCACCCGATGGTTTGATATTAACTTGCCACCCGATGGTTTGATATTGACTTGCAACGCGATGGTTTTATATTGACTTGCCACCCGATGGTTTGATATTGACTTGCCACCCGATGGTAGATATTGACTTTGCCACCCGATGGTAGATATTGACTTGCTACCCGATGGTAGATATTGACTTGCTACCCGATGGTTTGATATTGACTTGCCACCTGATGGTTTAATATTGACTTGCCACGCGATGGTTTGATATTGACTTGCCACCCGATGGTTTGATATTGACTTGCACCCGATGGTTTGATATTGACTTGCCACCCGATGGTTTTTTATTGACTTTGCCACCCGATGGTTTTATATTGACTTTGCCACCCGATGGTTTGATATTGACTTGCCACCCAATGGTTTTATATTGACTTTGCCACCCGATGGTTTTATATTGACTTTGCCACCCGATGGTTTGATATTGACTTGCCACGCGATGGTCTGATATTGACTTTGCCACCCGATGATTTGATATTGACTTGCCACCCGATGGTTTTATATTGACTTGCCACCCGGTGGTTTGATATTGACTTTGCCACCCGATGGTTTGATATTGACTTGCCACGCGATGGTCTGATATTGACTTTGCCACCCGATGGTTTGATATTGACTTGCCACGCGATGGTTTTATATTGACTTGCCACCCGGTGGTTTGATATTGACTTGCCACCCGATGGTAGATATTGACTTTGTCACCTGATGGTAGTTATTGACTTGCCACCCGATGGTTTGATATTGACTTGCCACCCGATGTTTTGATATTGACTTGCCACGCGATGGTTTGATATTGACTTTGCCACCCGATGATTTGATATTGACTTGCCACACGATGGTTTGATATTGACTTGCCACGCGATGGTTTTATATTGACTTGCCACCCGATGGTTTGATATTGACTTGCCACCCGATGGTAGATATTGACTTTGCCACCCGATGGTAGATATTGACTTGCCACCCGATGGTTTGATATTGACTTGCCACCTGATGGTTTGATATTGACTTGCCACGCGATGGTTTGATATTGACTTGCCACGCGATGGTTTGATATTGACTTGCCACGCGATGGTTTGATATTGACTTGCCACCCGATGGTTTGATATTGACTTGCCACCCGATGGTTTGATATTGACTTGCCACCCGATGGTTTGATATTGACTTGCCACCCGATGGTTTGATATTGACTTGCCACGCGATGGTTTGATATTGTCTTGCCACCCGATGGTTTGATATTGACTTACCACGCGATGGTTTGATATTGACTTGCCACCCGATGGTTTGATATTGACTTGCACCCCATGGTTTGATATTGACTTGCCACCCGATGGTTTGATATTGACTTGCCACCCGATGGTTTGATATTGACTTGCCACGCGATGGTTTGATATTGACTTGCCACCCAAGGGTTTTATATTGACTTGCCACCCGATGATTTGATATTGACTTGCCACCCGATGGTTTGATAATGACTTGCCACCTGATGGTTTGATATTGACTTGCCACGCGATGTTTTGATATTGACTTGCCACCCGATGGTTTGATATTGTCTTGCCACCCAATGGTTTGATATTGACTTGCCACGCGATGGTTTGATCTTGACTTGCGACCCGAGGGTTTTATATTGACTTGCCACCCGATGGTTTGATATTGACTTGCCACCCGATGGTAGATATTGACTTTGCCACCCGATGGTAGATGTTGACTTTGCCACCCGATGGTAGATATTGACTTGCCACCCGATGGTTTGATATTAACTTGCCACACAATGGTTTGATATTGACTTGCCCACGCGATGGTTTGATATTGACTTGCCACCCGATGGTTTGATATTGACTTGCCACCCGATGGTTTGATATTGACTTGCCACCCGATGCTAGATATTGACTTTGCCACCTGATGGTAGATATTGACTTGCCACCCGATGGTTTGATATTGACTTGCCACGGGATGGTTTGATATTGACTTGCCACGCGATGGTTTGATATTGACTTGCCACCCGATGGTTTGATGTTGACTTGCCACCCGATGGTAGATATTGACTTTGCCAACTGATGATTTGATATTGACTTGCCACCTGATGGTTTGATATTGACTTGCACCCCATGGTTTGATAATGACTTGCCACCCGATGGTTTGACAATAACTTGCCACCCGATGGTTTGATATTGACTTGCCACCCGATGGTTTGATATTAACTTGCCACCCGATGGTTTGATATTGACTTGTCACCCGATGGTTTGATATTAACTTGCCACCCGATGGTTTGATATTGACTTGCACCCCATGGTTTGATAATGACTTGCCACCCGATGGTTTGATATTGACTTGCACCCGATGGTTTGACAATAACTTGCCACCCGATGGTTTGATATTGACTTGCCACCCGATGATTTGATATTGACTTGCCACCTGATGGTTTGATATTGACTTGCCGCCCAATGGTTTGATATTGACTTGCCACCCGATGGTTTGATATTGACTTGCCACCCGATGGTTTGATATTGACCTGCCACCCGAGGGTTTTATATTGACTTGCCACCCGATGGTTTTATATTGACTTGCCACCCAATGGTTTGATATTAACTTGCCAGCCGATGGTTTGATATTAACTTGCCACCCGATGATTTGATATTGTCTTGCCACCCGATGATTTGATATTGACTTGCCACCCGATGGTTTGATATTGACTTGCCACCCGATGGTTTGATATTGACTTGCCACCCGATGGTTTGATATTGACTTGCCACGCGATAGTTTGATATTGAACCGAGGGTTTTATATTGACTTGCCACCCGATGGTTTGATATTGACTTGCCACCCGATGGTTTGATATTGACTTGCACCCCATGGTTTGATCATGACTTGCCACCCGATGGTTTGATATTGACTTGCCACGTGATGGTTTGATATTGACTTGCACCCCATGCCCCATGGTTTGATATTGACTTGCCACGCGATGGTTTGATATTGACTTGCCACCCGATGATTTGATATTGACTTGCACCCCACGGTTTGATATTGACTTGCCACGCGATTGTTTGATAATGACTTGCCACCCAATGGTTTGATATTGACTTGCCACCCGATGATTTGATATTGACTTGCCACCCGATGATTTGATATTGACTTCCACCCGATGGTTTGATATTGACTTGCCACCCGATGGTTTGATATTGACTTGCCACGCGATGGTTTGATATTGACTTGCCACCCGAGGGTTTTATATTGACTTGCCACGTGATGGTTTGATATTGACTTGCCACCCTATGGTTTGATATTGACTTGCACCCGATGGTTTGACAATAACTTGCCACCCGATGGTTTGATATTGACTTTCCACCTGATGGTTTGATATTGACTTGCCACCCGATGGTTTGATATTAACTTGCCACCCGATGGTTTGATATTGACTTGCCACCCGATGATTTGATGTTAACTTGCCACCCGATGGTTTGATATTAACTTGCCACCCGATGGTTTGATATTGACTTGCCACTCGATGGTTTGATATTAACTTGCCACCCGATGGTTTGATATTGACTTGCCACCCGATGGTTTGACAATAACTTGCCACCCGATGGTTTGATATTGACTTGCCACCCCATGGTTTGATAATGACTTGCCACCCGATGGTTTGATATTGACTTGCACCCCATGGTTTGATATTGACTTGCCACCCGATGGTTTGATATTGACTTGCACCCCATGGTTTGATATTGACTTGCACCCGATGGTTTGACAATAACTTGCCACCCGATGGTTTGATATTGACTTGCCACCCGATGGTTTGATATTGACTTGCCACCTGATGGTTTGATATTGACTTGCCACCCGATGGTTTGATATTGACTTGCCACCCGAGGGTTTTATATTGACTTGCCACGCGATGGTTTGATATTGACTTGCCACCCGAGGGTTTTATATTGACTTGCCACCCGATGGTTTGATATTGACTTGCCACCCGATGGTTTGATATTGACCTGCCACCCGAGGGTTTTATATTGACTTGCCACCCGATGGTTTTATATTGACTTGCCACCCGATGGTTTGATATTAATTTGCCACCCGATGGTTTGATATTGACTTGCCACCCGATGATTTGATATTGACTTGCCACCCGATGGTTTGATATTGACTTGCCACCCAATGGTTTGATATTGACTTGCCACGCGATGGTTTGATATTGACTTGCCACCCGAGGGTTTTATATTGACTTGCCACCCGATGGTTTGATATTGACTTGCCACCCGATGGTTTGATATTGACTTGCACCCCATGGTTTGATAATGACTTGCCACCCAATGGTTTGATATTGACTTGCCACGCGATGGTTTGATATTGACTTGCACCCCATGGTTTGATCTTGACTTGCCACGCGATGGTTTGATATTGACTTGCCACCCGATGATTTGATATTGACTTGCACCCCATGGTTTGATATTGACTTGCCACGCGATGGTTTGATAATGACTTGCCACCCGATGGTTTGATATTGACTTGCCACCCGATGATTTGATATTGACTTGCCACCCGATGGTTTGATATTGACTTGCCACCCGATGGTTTGATATTGACTTGCCACGCGATGGTTTGATATTGACTTGCCACCCGATGGTTTGATATTGACTTCCCACACGATGGTTTGATATTGGCTTGCACCCCATGGTTTGATAATGACTTGCCACCCGATGGTTTGATATTGACTTGCCACCCGATGGTTTGATATTGACTTGCACCCGATGGTTTGACAATAACTTGCCACCCGATGGTTTGATATTGACTTTCCACCTGATGGTTTGATATTGACTTGCCACCCGATGGTTTGATATTAACTTGCCACCTGATGGTTTGATATTAACTTGCCACCCGATGGTTTGATATTGACTTGCCACCCGATGATTTGATATTAACTTGCCACCCGATGGTTTGATATTGACTTGCCACCCGATGGTTGGATATTAACTTGCCACCCGATGGTTTGATATTGACTTGCCACCCGATGATTTGATATTGACTTGCCACCCGATGGTTTGATATTGACTTGCCACCCGATGGTTTGATATTAACTTGCCACCCGATGGTTTTATATTAACTTGCCACCCGATGGTTTGATATTAACTTGCCACCCGATGGTTTGATATTGACTTGCCACGCGATGGTTTGATATTAACTTGCCACCCGATGGTTTTATATTAACTTGCCACCCGATGGTTTGATATTAACTTGCCACCCGATGGTTTGATATTGACTTGCCACGCGATGGTTTGATATTAACTTGCCACCCGATGGTTTTATATTAACTTGCCACCCGATGGTTTGATATTGACTTGCCACCCGATGGTTTGATATTGACTTGCACCCGATGGTTTGACAATAACTTGCCACCCGATGGTTTGATATTGACTTTCCACCTGATGGTTTGATATTGACTTGCACCCGATGGTTTGACAATGACTTGCCACTCTGACCTTGATATTGTCAGGAGATCAGAGTTTATCTCATTCAAACAGCATAAATACAATATTCTCGATGTATATGTGCCACCTTCTTTGGGATTTTGGGGTTGTCGAATGAGTAAGATGAAATGAGGGATGAGATGCATTACCGGCAACCCAATCAACCCTATACTTCCTTGCCGACTCATTTTGATCATTTCCTTTCCACTTTCGTCAGCAGGACTCACGATTTTGGTAGTTTCCACATTTTTTTCCTCTACCATGTCCACTTCTACGTGGTAGGAAAAAAAGTGAATGATCATCACATGCATGGCATTAACTTGTGGTATGGTATTATTGATAATTGTGTTGTCAACAGTAACGGCAGATGGTGCTTTGTTTGAATGTAGGGATTGGAAAAATTCTCAGAATGCTCTCAAAATCTTGCACATTGTCACCCCGACAAACTGAAACCCACCACCCTTCCCTCACGATACGTCAACAATTTCCTTTTCATCAGAATCTAATGGGTCCTGGATATGAACGTTACTGATGTGTCAATGGGAGTTTGGACTAATAGATGTCAAAACAATCGACATCACATTCATCCAATTGACTTTCCAGAGTGATGAATGTACGATGTCAACATTTGTAAGACGTTGGCTTTTGACATCCTTATGTCGCATGAAACCCCATGGCCACATCAAAAAAACTCCAGCTATTACATAAAACGACCCTTTAAACTCTCAAAAATATTTCCCACTTTGTACGAGCAATTCTATTTCGCACATTTGAAGTGCCCGATGAGTGTGGCTTTTCTATCAACTGAACGGATTTTGTAAAACTCATTTTCACGCTCTATAGCAGCCGCCCTTGACCAATGAAATAGCTGGTCACATTGTTGTTTGTGGTCTTTAAAAGAAAAATAAATAACTCCAGAAGCAAGGAGAACTAAAACGGAACAAAATAAATAAGGAAATTGCAGTTCATTGAAGCGTAGGTTCCCCCTCCCCCCCCCCCTCCCCTGCCCGCTTTCCGTGCAATTCGTGTTTTGATATGCCAGAAGTTTTTGAGGGGAAATTTTTATTGCATACCTTATACCTAAATGTTTTATTATTATTATTATTATTGTTATTGTTGTTATTATTGTTATTAGTCTCCAGCCAATTTCACTAGAGGGGACTATATAGGTTTGCTGTCCCTTTGTCTCACTTGTGCTTTTTCCCATATCCTTTAGCATATTGAACTGAAACTTGGTACATGGCTTTATTATTATAAGTTACAGAACAAGTTTGAGTTTCAGGGCATTTAATCAATTCTTTCAATTTGTTATGGCTTTACTACGCAAAATATTGGGACCATTTGGGGACGGGACATGTATTGCAAAGCAATCTCCCTCTTGTTCTTTTTATCTAATATATTCAACAGAGCGGTGTCTGTATGTATGTTTGTCTTTGTGCATTAACTACGACGCGACCTGATGCTTTCTGAGTTTCACGAAGAAGAAGAAGAAGAAGAAGGATTATCAGAAGCGAAGTTTCTCCGTAATGTTTTCTGAGTTTGAAGAAAAGGTTTCTCGCTGAGTTTGAAGATCTGATCGATTCCAAATTTTCAGAGTATACTCAGGGGTCCCTCATTAGGTTTTCCATGAAATATTTTTCAAAAAGAATTCGATATATATACGTATATATATTTTTTCGAATTTATCGTGTGTTGTTATTTGGATTATTTGTGCCACAGCAGATTGCCCACCGAGAGTGGGCTGAGAAGGGCACACCCACTAACAGGTACTCTCTGAGAGTGGGAGTGCCACCTCGTTGTTATATAAATTATAAAAGGATGGTGTTTGTCTGTCTTCGTTTCTAATCGCCTCTCTCACCACTTCATGCATAGTTACCAAACTTTGTTGGCAGAATTCGGTCTTACGGTTCTGCTTATGGCATCTAATTGTACTTATAATTTAGTTTATTTAATTATTTACTCATTCAATTACTATAATGGAGAACGTCTTTGGCTACTGCACAATGGGGAATTGTGTGAACGCAAGCACGGCACCCAGGCTGAACCAAGGACATTGCCCAACACACTTGAGAAGGCCCCGCAGCAGATATCATTCTTTTTTTTCTCACAACTGGCTATTATTGCACAAGCTGAGGTTCTTGCTAATGTAGCAGTTGGATGATGTACAGATACAACACAACTTAATTTTGTGTGACAACTAGACTAATTTCCAAGACGCTACATGTCGCGTGTCGAAGCCGGCTGCTGCGTGACACAATCACTTCTCACGTACAACCTTTGCTGCTATATTAGCAGCAATGCCTTTTGCTGCTATGCCTTTTGCCAATCCAAAATGAGAATAATTATTATATTCAGACCCAAGTCTAAATTCTGACCCAAATTGTTATGCATGTTATCAGAAACATTCATTTTTTGCCTAATTGCAGCAACCAAGTGAGTAAATTTCAAGCTTTCAGTCATAATCGACAATCACATTTTGGTGCTCGTGCTAATTCAGAGCAAAAATCTACCATAACAAAATGTGTTCATGGCACAACTTTTCACAGTTGTGTTCACAAAATGAATTCCTTATTGGTTGGCCTGAAGAGTGTGTGTGTGTGTGTGTGTGTGTGTGCGTGTGTGTGTGTGTGTGTGTGTGTGTGTGTGTGTGCATGCGTGCGTGCGTGCGTGTGCGTGCGCGTGTCTCCTCCATAACTCCAAAACCATAAAACCTAGCAGCCCCAACCTTTGCATGCATACTTATCAAACTCCAAGGGAGTGCATAAATGAAAAATGGGTCTTTTGGTGTGTTTAAACACCCCTTTTGAAGATAATTTAGTGTCTATTTATGTGTGTAAATGATGAAACCACCAATAAGCGAATAAGCTCATCACAAATAATACAAATAAATAAATACAAACAAATAAATCCTTGCCAAAATGGCGGTGCGCCATCTCGGTCAGCCCTCTGTCACATCGCTGGGTTATTTCGCTGCCATTTTGTTTCGGCCTCTTCAAACGTGCCACACCTTGGAAACACGATGTACTCTCACAGACTCATTAATGCATATAAATGATATAAAAAAACATATAATTGAAATCATATAATTTACTTTAAGCAAGCAAAGCTCTGATACCTCCTTCTGCATATTTTCACAAGAAAATGGGAAATTGCCAAAGCATGAAACTTAACTTTTTCTACTGTTCGGAGAATTATATTGAGTGAAGAAAAGATTAAGGAATTGTGCCGAAAATAACCAGCTTCATTGAGCTGGTTTCATGAAAATAATTTTGACGTGCCTTGCACTTGAAACACGATCTACCCTCACAGAATAACGAAAGTATATAATCAAAGTTCTGAGATTTTAAAAAGAGAGTGGGAAATCTATATAGTATTACGGATCTATATGGTATGTCTGACCATGTGGCGTATATATAGCCTTGCAAAATAATGCCATAAAAGCAAACTGTTCCTCATCAACCAATGTTTGTAAGTCATGGCGATACAGTTGCAAGCAGTGCAATTGACTTTTTATCACAGCGGACATCGTTTTTCAAATTAAAATTACAAATGTTAAGGACAATGTGAAGATGATAAAATTAATGTGTTATTCTTCAACCGTTTTGTTGGAGTGCTTGCTTGAGTGCTTAAACCACTTGGCTTCCATGGTGATACGGCAGCTTGGTACTCTGTGGGGACATCCCAAGAATTTGGAAGGCAAAATTAAATAGAGGATTAAAAGCAATGGGATAAGCACGATGGCCGAGAGGTATGCACACTCGCTCCAAGCCGTCTAACCTGGGTTTCAATTTCAACCCAGCTATAAACTGTCATTCCGGCATTTCACACAGGCAGGGTGATTCATCATTGTGTGTGCCGTCCTTCAGATCGATGTTACACTGGGCATCACAACTGCCGCATTTTGAACCCCCTCCTCTCTGCTCCTCACTCTTCCCTCCCCCAGCCTCATCCTCCCTTCACCTCACCTTCTGCCCTCCCCACCCTCTCTCTACCTCCCCCAACTCATCCTCACCCCCTTGCTCACCCACCCGTCCTCCCTCCTCTCTCTCCCCTCCACCCGCCCCTCCCTCTCCATTTCCCTCACTCCCACCTCCCTCCTCGTACCACCCCTCCCTCCCAGAGTGTACAGTATAGCAACATGTGGTGAGGCTCGCTTGCCCCCCCCCCCCCCCCACTCCTTTCTCCCCTCTCGCTCTAAAAACAGGTGCAAATGGAACATAGCAGATAGGAAAATGAAACAGCGACAAATACAGCCCCAAAGTTTGCGAAAAAGACAAAATAAGAATATAAAAAGAAATATCAAGAAATATACACCGACAACCAAAAAGGAATTGGACAGAGGTGGGGATAGACAAAGCTTATTCGAATGAAAAGATCAGCTCAACTGGGACGGAGAATGAATCATAATAAATGCCCAAGATCAAGGACACTACACCAATGGGTTAAAAAGGGAACTGAGTGAAACGGACGGACAAGTGTAGATTCTGCAAGACAGAAACAGAAAATACTAGTCACCTGCTCTCGGGATGCAAAAAACTATTATCAGAATAACTTTACACACAAAGGCACAACAAAGTATGCAAAGTGATTCATTGGCATATCTGCAAAAATTTAAAAATCCCAGTACCAGAAAATTCATGGAAACGTGAACCAAGGGCAATCATTGAAAATGAGGACGTCATGCTCACGTACGACCTGATGATTCCATCGAGCGTTAACATAGAAAACAAAGCATTGCTTTCGGACATTGTACTCAGGAACAAAAAGGAAAAGACAGCATTGATTAATTATTGAGATACCAGTACCCAGCGATTTTGGCCTAAACAACGCAGAAATCAAGAAAATGGCCAAATATGAGGGTCTCAAAAATGAGGTCAAGATATCTTGGAAGCTGAAGAGCATCGAAATTGTACCAGTGATAATTGGAGCAACAGTAATGATGATGAAGAAGAACCTCACTGGGATTTAAAAAAACCATACCCAGGATATTACCACAAATGAACTACAACTGGAGACAATCCGGGGTTCGGTGACGATCCTGAAAAGAGACCTTGGAACAAAACTCTGAAAAAGTTGAACATCTTGGTCCATGAAACGTGATCCCTTAACGAAGGGGAGATGGATACTTTGGGTCCTTGGAGGACTCCGCTCCATCTCCTGAAACCCGCAAATGGAGATAACAACCAACCGCACGCACACACACATACACACACATACACACACAAACACACGCACACGTTCACAGGTTTTATTGTTTTTTTTATCATTATGTCTGTAATTGCACTGTTTTGTACCAAAAAACACACTTTATAAACGGGTTATTGGCAACACATCATGTGATGTAAGGCTCAAGACCAGTCAATAATGACATCCATTCATGTCATAATGGAATGAATGTCTCAAAAGGTCAATAATGTGTAAGCACCATTAGAATGAATGACTGCCGCAACCCTCCACCTCATTCCCTGAAGAAGCAGCCAAGGAGAATCCAAAGGGAATTGTTGCCATTGCTAGTGCAAAGCAGCTTCCAACTCTGCCGGAATCTGCACGGGAGCGTCCATTTTTTAAAAGTCTACGTGTGCCCAAGAACCCTTTATTTGAAGCTTGCTCTTTTTGCTCTTTGCTCTTTTTGCTCTTTCAGCTCTTTCTTTTTGCTTTGAAGCTTGAAGCTTTTGCTTTATTTGCTCTTTCACGAGCCTCGATCTTGTATACAAAAAAAAAAAAAAAAAAAAAAAAAAAAAAAAAAAAAAAAAAAAAAAAAAAAAAAAAAAAAAAAAAAAAAAAAAAAAAAAAAAAAAAAAAAAAAAAAAAAAAAAAAAAAAAAAAAAAAAAAAACCCAAGTCTCTAAGCATTCGTCTCGTGAAAAGTGGACAGTTGTTGTAATGTAGAACAACAACGTGGTCCGAATTATTGCTGCGGTACGTTTTCTTGTCGGGTTACCCTGCACAGTGACCAGGTCAAGCTTGCAATCGTAACCGGCAGCTCCATATCCGCGACGGGATGGACTCGTGGGTGTATGTTCGTGGGTGTGTCGAGGCCGTGTTAAGTTGCCAGAACACCTGAGTTCTGCCGTCAGTTAGTTGCAGGAAAAACATCTTTCATGAGATCAGCGGATCTTCCTCTAGGATGTGAGATTCCAATGTCAATGTGCTCGGCACCATCATGACTAGCGCGGTGCTTTTTGTTCTGGGGTGAGAAGAGGATGTCCTATCTGTCTGCTGACTTTGTAACCAGCAGCACGTAGCCGGTCTTCCCTGAGTCGTCCAGATCGAGGCCAGTCTTTGTCATCATTGGGTTGTTGGTGTAGGCTGACCAATATTGCCAAAATCAGTCCGATGAGAGCCAGGGTGACGTGCAATTTCACTGCAGGACATCCCAGCATGGTTCTTCCCAATAATTTGCCATCTTTGGGCCTCACCATGTCTTGTGTGGGTCATAGTCACACAATCCGCCAATCAGGTACATAACAATATCGTTACCTTCTCCAAACCGTATATATTGTTAGCTTCTCCAAAGCGTGTATGTTATTGAATGAATGTTGAGCAGAATGTTGAATGGAGTTGGAAGCAAAGAGAAGCTGATGTTCCAGGTGTTAAGCCTTCTTTTATTTTTTTTACTTCCTCAAAAAACTCTGAGACTATTTTCTCTTTCTTCACTTTTCTATCAATGTAGATCTTTTATTTAAGGCCTGCCCTCGATGAGGCCTATATAGTCCGTGCCTGGAGCCTTCAACATTAAAAAAAAAGAGTTGTTTTCCTGCTCTAACAAAGGGTGAACTTCCAAAACATCAGCTTAAACTTGCTTTCCGCGGTTGTTGGCATACTCGGACCGATTGTTGGCATACTCGGACCGGTTGTTGGCATACTCGGACCGGTTGTTGGCATACTCCGACCGGTTGTTGGCATACTCCGACTGGTTGTTGGCTTACTCCGACCGGTTGTTGGCATACTCCGAAGGGTTGTTGGCTTACTCCGACCGATTGTTGGCTTACTCCGACAGGTTTTGGCATACTCCCACCGGTTGTTGGCATACTCCGACCTGTTGTTAGCATACTCTGACCTGTTGTTGGCATACTCCGACCTGTTGTTGGCATACTCGGACCGGTTGTTGGCATACTCCGACCGGTTGTTGGCATACTCCGACCGGTTGTTGGCTTACTCCGACCAGTTGTTGGCATACTCCCACCGGTTGTTGGCTTACTCCGACCGGTTGTTGGCATACTCCGAAGGGTTGTTGGCTTACTCCGACCGATTGTTGGCTTACTCCGACAGGTTGTTGGCATACTCCCACCGGTTGTTGGCATACTCCGACCTGTTGTTAGCATACTCTGACCTGTTGTTGGCATACTCCGACCGGTTGTTGGCTTACTCCGACCAGTTGTTGGCATACTCCCACCGGTTGTTGGCTTACTCCGACCAGTTGTTGGCATACTCCCACCGGTTGTTGGCTTACTCCGACCGGTTGTTGGCATACTCCCACCGGTTGTTGGCATACTCCGACCGGTTGTTGGCATACTCTGAAGGGTTGTTGGCTTACTCCGACCGATTGTTGGCTTACTCCGACAGGTTGTTGGCATACTCCCACCGGTTGTTGGCTTACTCCGACCAGTTGTTGGCATACTCCCACCGGTTGTTGGCTTACTCCGACCGGTTGTTGGCATACTCCCACCGGTTGTTGGCATACTCCGACCGGTTGTTGGCATACTCTGAAGGGTTGCTGGCTTACTCCGACCGATTGTTGGCTTACTCCGACAGGTTGTTGGCATACTCCTACCGGTTGTTAGCATACTCCGACCGGTTGTTGGCATACTCCGACCTGTTGTTAGCATACTCTGACCGGTTGTTGGCATACTCCGACAGGTTGTTGGCATACTCCTACCGGTTGTTGGCATACTCCGACCGGTTGTTAGCATACTCTGACCGGTTGTTGGCATACTCCGACAGGTTGTTGGCATACTCCTACCGGTTGTTGGCATACTCCGACCGGTTGTTGGCATACTCCGAAGGGTTGTTGGCTTACTCCGACCGATTGTTGGCTTACTCCGACAGGTTGTTGGCATACTCTGAAGGGTTGTTGGCTTACTCCGACCGATTGTTGGCTTACTCCTACAGGTTGTTGGCATACTCCAACCGGTTGTTAGCATACTCCGACCGGTTGTTGGCATACTCCGACCTGTTGTTAGCATACTCCTACAGGTTGTTGGCATACTCCGACCTGTTGTTAGCATACTCTGACCCGTTTTTGGCATACTCTGAAGGGTTGTTGGCTTACTCCGACCGATTGTTGGCTTACTCCGACAGGTTGTTGGCATACTCCGACCTGTTGTTAGCATACTCCGACCGGTTGTTAGCATACTCCTACCGGTTGTTAGCATACTCCGACCTGTTGTTAGCATACTCTGACCGGTTGTTGGCATACTCCGACAGGTTGTTGCATACTCCGACCTGTTGTTAGCATACTCCGACCGGTTGTTAGCATACTCCTACCGGTTGTCAGCATACTCCGACCTGTTGGTAGCATACTCCGACAGGTTGTTGGCTTACTCCAACCTGTTGTTAGCACACTCCGACCGGTTGTTGGCATACTCCGACAGGTTGTTGGCTTACTCCGACCTGTTGTTCGCATACTCCGACCGGTTGTTAGCATACTCCTACCGGTTGTTAGCATACTCCGACCTGTTGTTAGCATACTCTGACCGGTTGTTGGCTTACTCCGACAGGTTGTTGGCATACTCCTACCGGTTGTTAGCATACTCCTACCGGTTGTTAGCATACTCCGACCTGTTGTTAGCATACTCTGACCGGTTGTTGGCTTACTCCGACAGGTTGTTGGCATACTCCGACAGGTTGTTAGCATACTCCGACCGGTTGTTGGCATACTCTGAAGGGTTGTTGGCTTACTCCGACCGGTTGTTGGCTTACTCCAACAGGTTGTTGGCTTACTCCGACAGGATGTTGGCTTACTCCGACCTGTTGTTAGCATACTCCGACCGGTTGTTAGCATACTCCGACCGGTTGTTAGCATACTCCGACCTGTTGTTAGCATACTCTGATCGGTTGTTGGCTTACTCCGACAGGTTTTGGCATACTCCCACCGGTTGTTGGCATACTCCGACCTGTTGTTAGCATACTCTGACCTGTTGTTGGCATACTCCGACCTGTTGTTGGCATACTCGGACCGGTTGTTGGCATACTCCGACCGGTTGTTGGCATACTCCGACCGGTTGTTGGCTTACTCCGACCAGTTGTTGGCATACTCCCACCGGTTGTTGGCTTACTCCGACCGGTTGTTGGCATACTCCGAAGGGTTGTTGGCTTACTCCGACCGATTGTTGGCTTACTCCGACAGGTTGTTGGCATACTCCCACCGGTTGTTAGCATACTCCGACCTGTTGTTAGCATACTCTGACCGGTTGTTGGCATACTCCTACCGGTTGTTAGCATACTCCGACCTGTTGTTAGCATACTCTGACCGGTTGTTGGCATACTCCGACAGGTTGTTAGCATACTCCGACAGGTTGTTAGCATACTCCGACCGGTTGTTGGCATACTCCGACCTGTTGTTAGCATACTCCAACCGATTGTTGGCATACTCTGACCGGTTGTTGGCATACTCCGACAGGTTGTTAGCATACTCCAACCGATTGTTGGCATACTCCGACCTGTTGTTAGCATACTCCAACCGATTGTTGGCTTACTCCGACCAGTTGTTGGCATACTCCGACCGGCATTCGATCGATTCCATACATTGTTGCCCTCGCCAGAGGAGAGGGTATCGCATTTGGGCCCATTTGTCTGTTTGTCTGTTTGTCTGTTTGTTTGTCCGCACAGAACGTGAGTATTCTTTTCTCTCCAACCGTTGTTCCGATTGCAAAGCAATTTTCACCATAGGAGCGCTTCCTCCTGTATAAGTTTTTTAAATAGTAATTGTGACTTCATTGGTCACGTGGCGTGGGTGCCATCTTGGAAAAACCCAAAAACTTTGAACCTCTATATCTCGAAAACTGTTCCATGGAAAAAAATTTTAAACATGTCTCATTGTCAAGTACTCCACATGGGGACACCATGTGCATATATTAATGATGATGTCATTGGTGCCTTCATTATGACGTCATAATCAGACAACTAGAAACTTGATCCGATCAGTTAGAAATTTCTTGAGCACGATCCACACAAAACTAGATTCAGATGGGACGCTCGAAACCTTAACGCCACCGAGTCTCCCTTTTCATACACCGACTTTCATTTTCTCATCTGTGGGGAAAACTTGAGGACCGATCACTTGGTCGCGTCGGTCATTTTGCTTCAGTCTAGCTCTTTGGGAATTCCACTTGAACGCACTCCCATTCTTTCCCTCTCTCATATTCCTTCCACGTAGGTCAGCACTCTGTTCGGTCACAAAGGACACAGTGACTGTTACCTCTGTTTACCTTTAGCACCTTCTCTCATTTTCTTTGTTCTCTCTTGGCTTGTACTCCAAGCACCGCCCACCCCCTTTCTGCTTTTTGGTTCTGCTCAGCCAAATCTTGCATGTAAAACGCACTTTTAATACAGTGTTTGCTTCCCTGACCTTTCATGGCTGTTTGTACACTTAGCTTGGATTCATTTAGCGCTCATTTTCCCAAGTTAATGAGTACTGCAGAAATTTGTCGAGTCATTTTTTAAATGGGGAATCAATGGCAGCTTGTGTAAACCCCGGTGCTGTGTCTCATGTTTTTGTCTACCTGTGTTTGCGAGTGATTTCTGTTGAGGCTCCTCCATGAGCCTTAAACCCTGTAAACAAACAAACAAATGCTTAACCGTTGCGTACTATCCAATCTGATGGGTAATCTCTCTGGGCCTGTGTGGTGGCCTTTGTCATTTGCTGATGTTGAAATAATAAGACTGAATGTGGTGGTTTTGACCTACGTCCTACAGGACTTTGAAAACGTGGGTGTAATATATCCCCCATCATCCCTCCTCTTCCCTCATCATCCATCTTTCCCTGACTCATCTCCTCACCTCTCATCATCCCTCTATCCCCTCCTCATCCATTTCTCCCCTCATCCCTTTCTCCCCTCATTATCCCTCTATCCCCTCCTCATCCGTTTCTCCCCTGATACATCCCTTTCTCCCCTCTTCATCCCTTTCTCCCCTCCACATCCCTTTCTCCCCTCATCATTGCTCTCTCCCCTCATCATTGCTCTCTTTTCTCATCATTCCTCTCTCCCCTCATCATCCTTCTCTCCCTTCCTCATTCCCCTCTCCCCTCCTCATCTCTTTCTCCCCTCATTATCCTTCTCCCCTCTTCATCACACTCTCCCCTCATCATCCCTCTATCCCCTCCTCATCCCTTTCTCCCCTACACATCCCTCTATCCCCTCCTCATCCCTTTCTCCCCTACACATCCCTTTCTCCCCTCATCATCCCCTCTCTCCTCATTATCTCTCTCCCCTCATCGTCGCTCTCTTGCCTCATCATCCATCTGTCCCCTCCTCATCCCTCTCTCCCCTCATCCCTCCCTTCCTCATCCCGTTGTCCCCTCATCATTGCTGTCTTCCCTCATCCATCCCTCTCTCCCTTCCTCATCCCTCTCTCTCATCACCCCTCTTTCTCTCATCACCCCTCTCTCTCTCTTCCTCATCCCTCTCTCTCTCATCATCCCTCTATCTCCCCTCATCATTGCTCTCTCCCCTCATCATTGCTCTCTCCCCTCATCATCGCTCTCTCCCCTCATCATCGCTCTCTCCCCTCATCATCGCTCTCTCCCCTCATCATCGCCCTCTCCCCTCATCATCGCTCTCTCCCCTCATCATCGCTCTGTCCCCTCATCATCGCTCTGTCCCCTCATCATCGCTCTGTCCCCTCATCATTGCTCTGTCCCCTCATCATCGCTCTGTCCCCTCATCATCGCTCTGTCCCCTCATCATCGCTCTGTCCCCTCATCATCGCTCTGTCCCCTCATCATCGCTCTGTCCCCTCATCATCGCTCTGTCCCCTCATCATCGCTCTGTCCCCTCATCATCGCTCTGTCCCCTCATCATCGCTCTGTCCCCTCATCATCGCTCTGTCCCCTCATCATCGCTCTGTCCCCTCATCATCGCTCTGTCCCCTCATCATCGCTCTGTCCCCTCATCATCGCTCTGTCCCCTCATCATCGCTCCTATCCCTCATCATCGCTCTGTCCCTCATCATCGCTCTGTCCCTCATCATCGCTCCTATCCCTCATCATCGCTCTGTCCCCTCATCATCGCTCCTATCCCTCATCATCGCTCTGTCCTCTCATCATCGCTCCTATCCCTCATCATCGCTCTGTCCCCTCATCATCGCTCTGTCCCCTCATCATCGCTCCTATCCCTCATCATCGCTCTGTCCCCTCATCATCGCCCTGTCCCCTAGTCATACCATTGCGTAGT
This sequence comes from Myxine glutinosa, assembly GCF_964187855.1. NCBI lineage: Eukaryota > Metazoa > Chordata > Myxini > Myxiniformes > Myxinidae > Myxine > Myxine glutinosa. The sequence continues at coordinate 73,554,977 of NC_136274.1, read as the reverse complement.
TTTCTCCTGCAAAAATTGTATTATGTTTTACATCCGATAAGTTACCTAAACCTTGATCCTCCTCATGCTTGGTGTAGTGCTCAGTGGAATTTGTCATACTATCGGTTGGCGAGTTTGGAGTGAGTGCTCATGTAGCGGCGGAGGGGTGGAGGGTTGTCTGAGTGGGATTACGAGGTGGAAGATTTGTTTTAAACGCACAGAGCTCCGTGAGGCTAACCCCCGCTCTTGCAGGGAAAATGGCCTTAAAATGCCTGTTGTTTGTTGTTGTTGCACGGAGCTACGTGAAGATCTGTGTAGGGTGGAGAGTTGTGCAGTTGAATGCGTTTCTGAATTGAACTCTTCCATGTCGACCCACAAAGCTCCTTGGGAGCCGTAACCATGAGGTACAGAGTTCTTGTGGATGTGCAGCTGCATTTGGCGGATGCACGGGGTGGTTCTCCACTTAAGCTGTGGCCAAAAGCAGCATGCCACTGCCTGTCCCAAGTTGACCCATACGTCTTTAACCACTTGCCACTCTGAATGATTCTTCCATACATCAATCCAGGTTTTATATCTCGCCATCACAAAACGAAGGTGGTTTTTATCTCCCATCTGCTCTGCTCTTTATCATTGTACCGGGCCTTGTTGAGAATGTTGGTTGACTCAGCACTTGGCAGGACTTGGTCTTGGATAAAAAAATTTATTTTGATGTCCAAAGCAAACGCAGCTTTGTTGCTGTCTGGGTTATTTCCCATTTTTGCCCTTGTAGCGCTTAAAATCGTCTCAAGCAAAATGCTGATCATTGGATGTGATTGTCAGTACTACGGCTTCCTAAGGTGCGACACCCGTGTGATGGCGAAGGTAATTTATTGTGCCGTGACCTGCCAAAAGATGTTCGGCATCGGAACGCATCTCTGCTTCGTAGGGTCACCTGAGGCCACCAGTTCTTGGCCGGGCGTCAACTCGCTTTTAATTGCTTCTCGCAACGACGTGTCCTCCCTTACGTCAAGGTGTGAAATAAGCACCTGGCTAGATCTCACTACGCCACTTGGGCTTGGCTCCGGTCCCGCACCCTGCGGCACACACCGACGCGCCCAATTATTTTGATGAGCGGTTATAAAGCCCCGAGTTGCCGGCAGAGTCATAACATGGCCTTGGTTGACCCCTCGATGGGCTTGATTTAGTGGCGGCGAAGCGGGGAGCCTGTTTTGGATGTCGAAATGCCGTGGCACTTGTTGTTTCTGCATTTGTTTTCCTGCTCTAGGAGCCATTCCGCCGAGCTAGTGCTGGACCAGGAGGCATCCAGAGCTATGTTTGGTGATGTACAAGTGCGTGGCTGTTTGTGAAGATGCCTTTGATCTCCAGTTTCTTCTGCTACGGGGATTTATGTGGCAAATCGGTGCCATTTTTGACGTGTCGGGGACGTTGCAGTTTGACGCAACGGTTTGATAACGAGGGGAGTGCGGTTTGATGTTGATACCGGCTGGGCCGTAGTTGTCACAGCTGCGAAATAGGACAAAGTTCACGCTTTTCGTAATTGCCTTCCCCATCTGTGACGCACTACCCGTTTTGTTAATCTGCCGTCAATGAGGAAAAAAAGTGTATATCTTGTAAATAATTTGATGTTTGTTTGTTTGTTTGTTACTTTTTCATGGCCAAACCGCAGCACTTGTAGGCCCCAAATATTGGGTACTTCAGAATCTGGCTGAGGTTTTATGCTACCAGACGCTGGCCTTGGATGCCATTTTGAGGTCACCAAAGGCCACTCACTATATGGTGTATATTGGGATGTGGGGTCAGGATGTGGGGTCAGTGCTGCCTTCGGCCTACAGGCAAAATCTTCCCCACCATGAGGTCAATAACTCCATAGCTTTTCAATGTCCAACACGTCCCAAAACTCACTCCGGGAAAAGCTCACCCAGCAGGACAATGTCGGGTAGAGTCCTTGTATAGAGTGAGCTACGACTTGCTGCGTCCTGAAAATTCTGGTCACATGGGCCGTGTACACTATTTCTTTCCATTTACCGCAAATCGGTCGGTTCCATGTGAGAAAATGATGAATACGAGGTGATTTTGTGTTGTTTTGGGGGCAAAATATAACTTTTCATCATCATGGGAGAAAGACCTTTTTCTTGATGGCCAAATATTATTTCAATGTAGAAGCTCTATTTCATTGTTATTCTCTTTCTCCTTATAATTATTTATTTAATCTTCATTCGTTCCTCATGTTCACTGCATGCCTATCTTTTTCTGTATGTATTTCCATCACTTTTTGACTTTCATCTCTTCACCTTTTTATCTACACTAGAAAATAAGATCCGTCGCTTCGCTGACGGAAATACCAATCTTTGCTGCGATGGCTAATCTACGGGAAAGAAAAAGAACCACCTTTAGAGGCCATTTCCCCCGCAGAGCAGGGGTTGGCCTTTTTTGGGCACCGTGGTTCCCTTTTTGGAGCGATGTTTTATGGCCCGGATGCCCTTCCTGCCGCCAACCCTGTTAGTCGCCTTTTGCGACTCGGGGAATTAGCAGTGAACTGGTACTCGATTTGCCGACCTCAGAAGGATGACAGGCTGAGTCAACCCCCTGGCGTTAATTCAGGATCGACCGGGATTCAAACCCAGGATCCCAAGCCGGCACCCTAACCGCTAAGCCAACACCAGGCTAACCTATGGGGGGGGGGGGGGGGGGGGAAAGGATTCCTGGGCGATCCTGCTCTCTGTGCAGGGATAACCAACGTCACGTGTTGGCATTTGCAGTTATAACACGCGTGTCCATTTACCCATTAACAAAAAAAAACTTTTTTTGGGGCTCACAAACATTCCCGGGAGTTACCGGAATCCACCGAAGTTGGATTTATTGAAATCCGTTAATCTGTTCTCAAGTTATAACACCACAGACAAACAGACAGACTGACACGGCTCCTTTAATAATATAGATGTTGTGTTTCTCTGCTCATCTTCATTTCTTTTTCCTTTTCTCTCCCTACCAATAAATTTACTTTGTGGACACAGATTATGTTGCATTAACTGGATAATGAACTAAAATAAATCATCGAATCGTCATCTTGGATTTGGGGAAAGTTTGATGAAGTGCAAGAACCGCAGTGCGAATGATATGCACACTGGGCAGGGCATAGCGTACACGCCCTGTGCTAATGATATGCACACTGGGCGGGGCATAGCATACACGCCCTGTGCTAATGATATGCACACTGGGTGGGGCATAGCGTACACGCCCTGTACTAATGATATGCATACTGGGTGGGGCATAGCAGACATGCCCTGTGCTAATGATATGCACATTGGGTGGGGCATAGCAGACATGCCCTGTGCTGATGACATGCACATTGGCTGGGGCATCGCGTACACGCCCTGTGCTGATGACATGCACATTGGCTGGGGCATCGCGTACACGACCTGTGCTAATGATATGCACACTGGGCGGGGCATAGCGTACACGCCCTGTGCTAATGATATGCACACTGGGTGGGGCATAGCAGCCGTGCCCTGTGCTAATGATATGCACACTGGGCGGGGCATAGCAGACATGCCCTGTGCTAATGATATGCACACTGGGTGGGGCATAGCAGCCGCGCACCCTGTGCTAATGATATGCATACTGGGTTGGGCTTTGCTAATGATATGCACACTGGGTGGGGCAGAGCAGACGCACCCTGTTTTAATGATATGCACCCTGGGCGGGGTTTTGCTAATGATATGCACACTGGGTGGGGCAGAGCAGACGCACACTGGGCGGGGCTTTGCTAATTATATGCACACTGGGCGGGGCATAGTAGCCGTGCCCTGTGCTAATGATATGCACACTGGGCAGGGCATAGCAGCCATGCCCTGTGCTAATGATATGCACACTGGGCGGGGCATAGCAGACATGCCCTGTGCTGATGACATGCACATTGGCTGGGGCATCGCGTACACGCCCTGTGCTAATGATATGCACACTGGGCGGGGCATAGCGTACACGCCCTGCGCTAATGATATGCACACTGGGTGGCGCATAGCGTACATTCCCTGTGCTAATTATATGCACACTGGGCGGGGCATAGTAGCCGTGCCCTGTGCTAATTATATGCACACTGGGCGGGGCATAGTAGCCGTGCCCTGTGCTAATGATATGCACACTGGGCGGGGCATAGCAGACGCGCCTTGTGCTTATGATATGCACACTGGGCGGGGCTTTGCTAATGATATGCACACGGTGGGGCAGAGCAGACGCACCCTGTGCTAATGATATGCACACTGGGCGGGGCATAGCATACGCGTCCTGTGCATGCCACACCGCACTAGGCAAGCATAGATAGACATGGATACCGTCATGCGGGTGCTTCACAGGCAGGATGATTCATCAGTGTGTGTGCTGTCCCTCGGGTGGACGTTAAGCGGGGTGTCCTGTCTACTATTAATTAATTGGTGGATGTTAAAGATCCAGCGGTGTCCTTCGCCAAGAGTAGGCGAATTATCACCGGCATCCTGAACAAGTTACAAATTTCTGCCCTGACTAATTGCTGGGAAGGCAATGGCAAACCACCTAGTATTACCTTTGCCAAGCAGCCAAAGATTTGCCTTCAAGCAGAGCACTCCGTCACTCAATCGAACTTCTCAAACTCTTTCTCATTTTTTCACTCACAATTGTTATCTTTTCTAATTATCTACTCTCTCGATGGTGTGCGCACCTGGCGTGAATGTTGCGCCTCTATTTCTGTCTTTCACTTTCCTTCTTCCAATTCTTTGAGATGTCTACATTCTGTCACTTCCTGCGTCTTTCTTCTGCTCACACGCTCTGTACACCTCACATGAGGAACTCATCAGTGTAAACCTTTACTCGTACATTACACTTAATTTGCCGCGGTTTCTGTGTTATATTTAAGGTTAAATCAATCCTGTCTGATTGTACGAGTATATGCTTATTCTGACGGGATGGAAGAAAGAAAAAAAGCATTAAGTAATATTTGGAGATAGAGAAAATTTAAATTGAGAAAAGTGGGATTAAGATGGGATATAGGAAGAGAGGGAGAGAGAGAGAGAGAGAGGGAGAGAGAGAGGGAGAGAGAGGGGGAGAGAGAGAGAGGGAGAGAGAGAGAGAGAGGGAGGGGGAGGGGGAAGGGGAAGGGGGGAGGGGCATAGAAGCAACAAGGTTACACATGCATGGGCCGGGCCTAATTGCACCAAGCTTGCATACCTAATAAACATTTGGATGTGTCGTTTCTCCAATGATGTGTAGTATTGTGTTGATCCCTACAGCTACCACGTCCACAGCTGGAGGAGAAGGAAGAGAGGGAGGATTTGAAGGAAGAGAGGGACGAGGATGGACCTCGGGAAAGCAGGGAAGACTGTTGCAGGTACTCCCTTTTTGTGCATTATTTTCCCTTTTCATTCACGGATGTTCTATTTCATTCATAGGATGCCTGTTCCTTTAGCCATTGTGTGATTGTCCGGTGTGGAGTTGTCACCCCGAGGGTTCAAGTGGTGGAAAAATGGTTGTTGTGGTTTGCAAGTGCAATGCAGGCTGTTTTTGTTTTGAACCAAGTCAAAATCCAAGATGGCCGCCTTGCGTCTTCCACTTTGTCAACTCACATCACTTCACCGACGGGGGACCTAGGCGTAACGCTTGTTGTTTTGAACACAAGTTGCACACAACCCTGGGTTAACTTGAACTTCCCACCCCACTCCCGCCATCTTTTTATCTTACCGACTGCAATATTTATGTATACTATACCATATATATATATATATATATTTAATACTATGTCTGGTCCCCTGCTTCCCAACTGTAAAAGCCTTGCAGAGGAAAATTTCCGAGGATTCCAGCAGAGATGTTGATATGCCTGAGGGATCAGAAAAAGTGTACAGATGTTTGAAAAAGATTCGGTGACGGAAGAAGGAATGCAAGTCTATTGAAATGTCGTGTGTATGACGTTGGAGCCTGTGCCTCCGATGGATGTGGATCTTGAGTGTGCGGGCAGCAACTCTCCGTGTGCTCAGCAGCTCACGGGACAGAGATGAGGCCGAAGAAGGGGAAGACCGTGAGGCTGCTCCCCCAAAGCGGCGCAAGACGACAGTCGGGCTGAGCAGACGAAAGGTCCGTGTGACTCGCTCGACGGCGGGAGAGCCCGTGCTCGAGGAAGCACCGGTCCCAACTGCAGGTGTGCCGGCCCTCATTGAGCCCAATGCACCAACAGGTGGGCTTGTGCAACAAAACTCGGCGTTTATTTACTGTTTTGGCCATTTTATTCTAGTCGTTTATTTATTTAAATATTATTTTAAAAATTGTTGCACTTCACTGTCCAGACAATCATTTTTCTTTTTCTCATTCATCCTTTTGGAGAAAGGGGATGATTGTTGGGGGGGGGGGGGGGGGGGTTTCATTCCAAAGGCTGATCTGTCACAACCAAACACTGTCTCTCCTGGGAAACGCTAGGAACCAGATGGTGACCCCATTCATAGTCCTCCTGACACCTTCTGTTTTTACTAAAACAGCTTCTTCTGTGTCCCACCTCCTCCTTCCTTACATCTGTCATTACCATTCCCATTATGGGGTGAAGTAGGTTTGAGAGTTAGTTTTAATGCCCGTTAGGAGGTTGCTGATTAGGATGTGAGATGCATTGCTTTGGCACCGTTTTTGCCTCATTGAGCACCCGACCCTCCAGAGCTCATGGTAAGTCATCCATATTCGTCCGGGGTTGTACAAGACGTCAGGAGTAGGCTTTTGGGTCAGACTATCGTTCATTCTTTCATTCGATTTTCTGTTCAAAGACTTTGCCATGCGTAAGCCGAATAAGGCCGTTTTGGCCAACAGATTGACTAGTGGCTTAAGCATGGTGAGAGCATTACAAAACACGACGTATGTTTTAGATGGAGGGGCCTTGCTTCATCGAGTGCGATGGCTGGCTGGAAAGACGTACAAAGAAGTGATCATGCAGTACCTTTTGTATGTCCGTTCCAAGTATGGAATATGTAGCATCGTTTTTGACGGTTATGAAAGTGGACCCTCAGTGAAAGACCACGAGCACCAGAGAAGGGCTGGAAAAGCTTCAGCAGATGTTCAAATCAGCGAAGAAATGCACGCTCACAGAAATCAACAGCTCTTTCTCGTGAACGAAAAAAACAAGACCCAGTTCATCAATTTACTCAGCCACTATC